>NW_027658436.1:0-124580 GCF_041902795.1 Electrophorus electricus
CCATTCCTTCGTTTCGTTTTCTGCACCCCTCATAATTTGCACTTGTGTCTGGTTTAATGCTCATGTGACCATGTTTTTAAGCCCTGTTTTAGTTTAGTCTTGTTGCTATTTATTGTAAGTCCAGCTGCTGTTTGTTAATCGAGGCTTCCGTGCATGTGAATATAAGCCTGAATGTTTATCCTCGCCCCAATGTTATAGCCTGCATCCCTGGTTTGTCTTCGTGCACTTTTCTTTACTTTAGTTTATCATGAATTCTCGGACTTTCCATGTTAATAATTTGACCCTGGACTTTGGATTTGCCCCTAATAAATCTCACTCTTTTCCACACAATGCGTCCGCCTCCTTACCGCTCATCGTTACACTTCCCCAACCTGCTATATTTACATTAAAACTCCGTCAACAGCAGTCTTTAGCGTTGAGGTTTTTTTTAATCTGCGTAAAATTACATAATTTCTGCTGTTTCAGAAGTGAAGGATTTGCGTGCTCTAAATTTTCATCATGCCAATGCACAGAGGTTTTGGTATGGAGATTTTATCCCGATCTATAGGAGCAGGTGTAATGGACTATAAAGTTGACGAGAAAGAAACCATCCGTTTCGCCGCCGTTTATGTCCATAGATGCTGCTATTACCAAAACTAGTACTGCGCTGATTCTTAGAGGACAGTTGATTTGACCGGATGTCGCAGCAGTACGGCCGACTACTCCTGATCATAACGTATTCATGACAACTCAGCCCTTTTTACGACTGAGGTGCTCACACGACAACGCGTGATCTTGCACCTTTTATGTGTTTTAAGAAAAACGCTCAGTGTTTTAAAGTGCAGCAGCGAATTTTCCTCTAACGCGTTACTAAGCTCTGTGAGCAGAGTAATTTCTCCCATTGTGTTGAAATGAACAGGTGTCTGTTAAACTCATTCATGAGCGTATTTTAACGCGCGTTCAATATCGTCCGAGCTGTAATCTTTTGAATTCTGTAACCATGCGGCGTCATACGTATAACATTCTAGTCGCGTGGTGTGATAGCAACTGCTAGTCAGAATAAACAAGACAAACAGTAGTAGAAACATTTAAAAAAAGATACGATTACAAAAGTGAGATGCATTTTTGGCAGAACAGCGTTCATCCTTTTGAAGTTAGTTGCAGCAATTCTCCCACTTTAGAGCCGACCTACATTGTAAGACATCCTCCTGTTGAGCTGGATATCAGTGTGTTAAGCAGGTTTCTGTTTTGTAGGAGGACGGTAAGCAGCTGGAAGATTCCACCGTGTCAGCGCATCGTAGAGTGAGTTATCAACACAGCTGGCGACTGTTACAACTAACACACCACTTTAAATTTTGATATGAGCCCTTTTTAGATAGAGATTGCCTTTTAGGGATTAGAATGAGGCTCTGCAACATCTCAGATTGAAAAAGAAAGAAAGAACGCAGAGAAGAACAGAATAACTATATATATATATATATATAATCTTTGTCGGCTGAAGATCTCTAGGGACCGAATACACATTGCTGGGTCATATGTCTCTGTATGTTCCAAATGGGAATCCATAAGGTGGAGGAGGAGTACAAGGGTGAATGAACTAGCATGAAAAATTAAACAAATTACAATGATGGATGCAGCTAATTAGCCATTATTGCAGGAGAGAGGATATATATGTAAAAGACAACTAATCTTGAATGTAAATTTGTACCGATAACCTGAGTCTATCAAAGCCAATGCTGACAAAATATGACATGAGCTAGAATTCAGAATGTGACAAACCCCCATCCCAGTTGGCTTTGATGCTCAGAATGGGAACATAGTGAGGGAATTCCTTCTACATGAGAAACAGTAAAATGAGCCTAAGAGGTGATTCTCACATACTGTCTCCCACCGAGCTGTTGCCATCTTAACATTTTCTGGACATAAAATCCTCCCTCCAGCAGTTATGCAGGCAGGCAGAAATGAACCTTTGTATGGGCTCCTGGGTAATGGAGCAGCCATACCATGTCCAAAACAGATTATTAAAAAGCACTGGAGTCCAAAGGAAATAAAGAGAAACAGACTAAAAAAGACTAAACATAAAAGACTAAACATAGGTGCTGGCATCCTCCGAACTGGGGAGCAGAGTGGCGCGCAGGTGCACCACTGAGCTACTGGAATGTCTTTCAATGCATTTTTTGAAGACTGCAAAATTACCTGAATGGATCTCAATCCTCCCTTGAATATTGAAGCAGGAACGAGAGAGAAGCTAGTGGAAGAACGCACTAATGGGTGTGGAGGGTCAGAGAGACTTCAACACGCTCACATACACTGGCACACACAATTTAAACAAATCTTTAAACAAATTTAAACCAAACCAAGTTTTGTTTTTTTTTAAATGACGGAATTGAACACTGTTGTTACAGTGGAATTGTGAGGTCAGAGGCAGAGCAAATGTGTTCCACTAACCTTCCTGGCCCTTTAAGTGCACTACTGCAGATAGACTGAAAACAAATTTCACCTAAATAAAATCACACTGTAACACTGAAAACATAAACACAGACAAGCACTGAATGAGTGGTAAAGGGCATTAAAGCCTAAGTATTACATGGAGATCACCGCTCACATTTTCAATTCTTTCCTTTGACAAAACAACTCACATCAACAGCCAAGGCACTGCACTGGCTTTCTAAAAGGAGATGGCAGATGGCACTATCAATTAGCTTCACTCAAAAATGGGAGAAAACAAGGAATGCGGCATGTTATGCGCTCGTGCACATAGTTCGGTCACACGTCTCTGCTATGGTCTTCCAACGTACACTGCCCTTGATATGAGGCAATATGGCCACCTACTGTAAGCTCAACCTTGGGTCACGATATCATGCAGAGCCTTCATAATACCCTATGCTTCTGTGCATGTGCTAGTCAGGTTCAAGCTCAAATATCGTCTCTCTCAGCTAGCACAGCCCGGCCTCATCTGTCTACAAAACTTCCAAGAGGTCTCCGGTACACTAGACAAATGTTGCTGTTTTGTATTCACAGAGAACATTTATCCAAGTATGTGTACTGGTCAAAAAGTTGGGATGCGGCTGGGAGACAGGAATCCATCTGCCTCTGAGATTGATGTGTGAGTTGGGGCGCCAAAAAGTATCTTAAGCACTTCAGCACCATTCTAAGACAACCATTGACAATAATTACTCACCTTAATGAATGCTTTGTCCGCACCTTGGCTGCATCTGAGCTGGTGGTTGAAAAGCAGGGCCCGCAGCTGCTGGTTCTGGGGCTGGATGTCATACTGCTCAGCGGTCTGACAGGCACGCACAACTCGTAGGTCTGTTCAAGGTGGTGCTTGTACACCTCAATTTCCATCGTAATTGTCCTGTACAACCATTAAAAATTTGACAGAAGTTAAAAAACAGCAGAACGGTTTGTTACAACTGGAAAAAAATAAATAAGAAAAGATTGATTGTTGTTGTACATGAATGTCAGTGAGCCATGAGGATAAGCCCTCTTGTCCAAAGTTCTGATTAGCAGTTATCACCTCCTAACACTGCAATCAAAATGCACGGGCAAAAGATGCATTACTGAAAAAAACACTGCAGATCTGGAATTCATGTCACCACAGTCAAAGTTGAAGGCTTTGTTCAGTGAAAAGAAAACAAATGCATCAAAGTTGACGTTATACTCAGTAAGAACTCAGTACAGTAAGAAACTGCAAAATACTCAGAGAACTCTGTGCATGAGTCAGTGGCTCAATAGTCCAACTAAAATCAGCCAGGACCACAGTTTAGTTGGGCTAAACATGAGTCAACTAAATCCTTAGTCAGAGAATGATATTCTGTCTTTGCTGCTTACATGATCAGCTTCTTTCAAATAGCCATGTCAACTCAGTCAACTTAGTTATTTAGGAATAATATCAAAGTACATGTGGGCCATCAGATCCTGTTTGCCCTTGAAGACCCACTCACAATCTCTGCCCAAGTCAGAGACTATTTACAGCTATGATCTTAATTCCAGCACTGGACATGCATTACCTTGCATAGTTTCACAACTCTGGCACTGCAATCAACCCTGCATATGTCTTAACTAAGAAGGCAACAGTTCAAATGGAAAACCTACTTCCTTTCTGGGAGTGAAGGAAGCCAGCTGCTTGATCTTCAGTGTCTGGTTGAGTCTTGGATGCATCAAGCACAGGGACACCAGCTGATACCCCATGGTTGAGGTGCTCCATATATTGTGCAAGGATCGGTTCGTTATAATCACCATTCTGCATTTTTTTAACAGCAGCAACAGCATAAAATGGTTCAGTTAAGGGTGCATCATTGGAAGACTTTCACTAAAATATGTCCTCACCATGTCTCAAATACAGCAATACCTCTTAGAAGCCATTGTACTGCACACAGAATGGACAGTCCCAGCAGTTTCTGTTCCCATATGGAACCTCAGTGTTTTGATTACAGAACCAGCAATTCACAATGACATGAACTGGTTTCTTCCCATTGAATAGGGAGTGTGTGTGTGTAATTATATATATATATATATATATATATATATATATATATATATATATATATATATATATATATATATTATATAATTGTGAGCAAGGATCTTTCATTTTGCAGCCTAAAAATGAAAGTGACAAATAAATATATGTGACAAATAAACCAAACTTCAAACTTTATATGAATAGCTTCCTGTTAAATATACACAGTTAATCAGTCATTAAAAAAACACATTCTATTAATTAAGAATGTTTATGAAAGTTAATTTAATCTAACTAACAATAAATGAACAGTCGAATATTGTAGTTCAAACAGTCCGATAGCTGTAGTAATGGCTTACCTCATTTTGCTTATTTAGAGAGAACGATAAATTTGAAAACCCACAGGTTTGTGAATTTGGGTCTCTAAATCATACAAAAGTAGGTTTCCTATTTCTGAACAGTTAGCTAGCTAACAAACTACCAGCACCTAAACGATCAAAGTTGAAAGATGAACAATGAAATGGTTCCACAAGGAATGGTTTATAGCCCCGAGTTAGACACTCGCTGACCTCAACTATTAGCTAGCTAACTAGCTTATCGCTGATAAAGCGATACAATTTTTAACAATGAGGACATGAATAAAGTATCCTTTACAATTTTCACAATATTGTTAACGTAACTATAATATCTGAAAACGGACCACACAGGAAGGTGTAAAAATGAACAACTGCAAACACCCCGTTCCTTATCTTACCTCGTTAGGTAGCTAAAATAGCTAACCTAGGTTAGACCCTTTAACCATTTAAAGGTCTGAACTGTCAAACTGCGTTTCCGTTAGGCAGATAAATAGTTTGACGCCGGTTGGTGAAACTTATGCAGCCATATAAATGATTTGATCGCCGATACCTTTAGACATCATGGAATAAAAGAGGCTTATTTTAGCTGATGTGTGTGTGGAGTTGTTTGGGGGCAGCTATGAGCTGGAAGCTAAGCGTTGCTTCAGTGGCTTCTAGCATGGACTAGCTACGATCATAATTCTGCTACAAAATGTATAAATGAGGAAATATACAATTATTTACATTATTACAGCATTTACAGTATTAAAAGCGTGATTTAATGGGATGAATAGTTAACTAGCTAACGTTAGCTATCCTAGCTTGATGGCTATCTTTGCTCACTAACGGTTACTGCATCTTAGGGCCAACTTTATGCTGCACTTCGCCCCCTAGCGGGCCCGCGGGAGAATCCACACTGGCATACTCAAATAAATCACTTTATAACATCCAATATTCTTAAAGTACAGTACATTTTTCGAGATAACATTTCTTAGGAATAAAACAATTACCTGCTTACCGATTTTCAGATGTCTACATGCAGCCTAATTTGGTCTTTTACACTTCCTGCCATCATGTTATTACATAAATAATTTCATTTTGTTACCTCAGTGTCAGGAATTCTCACTGAGCCACAGTTCTGTGAAAACTAAAGCACAACAGTCTCTACACTCGCGTTGGGTGCTATGCTAGAGTTGACCTGTTGACCAGGGAACAGACATTGAAGAGCAGGATGGACAGTACAGCTGGTCTGCTAGGGTTAGCTTTTTTTTTTTCCCCAGTGGTAGCTCAGTGGTTAAGGTATCAGAAGGCTGCTGCTTCAAGCCCCCCCACTGCCAGCTTACCACTGCTGGGCCCCTGAGTAAGGCTCTTAACCCTCAATTGCTCAAGTTGTACTCAGTCATAATTGTAAGTTGCTTTGGATAAAAATGTGTCAGCTAAATGTAAATCCAGCATGAACTCATGCCCTCTATAGTTTGTTTTTATTCAGCAGTGACTCATGTCTCTAGGGTTTCTGTTTTTTCATTTGTTAACTGTTCTATGTCGTATGAATTATGTGAAGCGACCTTGAGTATGACAGAAACATTTTATTTATATATATTACATCTATTGTTATTATTATTATTGTTAGATACTGGAGCCTTTCTGTCTTCAGGCACCCAACACAAGGTCTCTGCCTATCAGCCATGACATGGCGGCTTGACCGCGAGCTGGTCGCCCGAGGTCTTCCACTCCTTCTTCTTGTCTCCTTTACCCCTCCCTTTCTCTTTCTTTCTCTCCCTGTCTCTCTTTAAGCACAGGAGTACCTCATGGCGGGTACGGGAACAGCTCGTGGGTCGTTCATGCCAAGAACATCTAATTTTTAATAACCTTGTCTCTTTCCTTTCTACATAGACCCTCAGAACATGCCTCACTTTTCCCTGTCATCCTGTAGATTTAGATAGTAGATATAGGACACATATATACTCTGTGCTTTCCTCAATAAAGTTGAACTCTCTTCATTCACTACCTTGGTGTCAGTGTCTCTTGACTTCCCCAGATCCGGCTACAGAGGACGGAGGGCAGAGGGTAACTTCGAGGAGATCGAAACTGAAGGACTTGTCACTTTGAACCAGTTCCTAACAAGAAGTACGAAATACATAAGGTCTACCTTAAACATTGATAAGTGCAATAAAGAATAAGTACTAGAGTAGTACTAGACCAGCAAGTAGTAAGTTGCAGTAGTTCAGCTTTAAGATCATAAGAAACCGCACAAGCACCCGAGTAGCTTCCTGCGAGAGAAGGGGCCGAATCCTTCGTATGTTACAAAGGGGAAATCTGAAACATGAGTTGAGAATGACAACTGGTTGTCCAAAGTTATGATCGTGATACCAGGGAGTTCTCAAAGGGAACTGTGAGGTCCTGATAAGGGCTGGGAGTACCCGGGATGTACAGAAGGTTGCATGTTAGCTTGGACAGCTAGCTGGCTCATTCGCTTTCTAGCCATCTTAAAACTGCCAAAGTCTCGAAGTAAACATCACTAGTGAGTTATTCTACACATCTGGCATTAGCAGAGTGTTACAATAATAACAGTTCACCGCAGCAGTAAAGCAATAAACACTTGTCTTATGTAGCCGACAAGCTCGCACAATACACCAAGCCCGTTGTCATAGCAACCAGCACTTAGCTTGCTCGAACTAGCCTAGCTAAGATAGCCTTAATGGGCTAACAGACTCATTTCTACGCCAGGCGCACATACTACAAATGCATATTAGCTACATAACTGTTCCAATAAATGCGTGTATTACCATGCTATTCATTAATTTTCCTGTATGTGCACAACTGTAGACCGGGGGTTCTTTAACGTAATCCTCTTCGCCATTAGCTTAGCTAGCTAATAAAGCAAAGCTAGTTAGCCAGCCTAGCTAACTAACTGATATGTTTCAATGTGGAGACGCAGTAAGAGTGTCTCTAATAATTTGAGTTTGTTTTCAGTCGGTACGTACACTCAAACGGTGTCATACAGTTATTGAATAAATCAGCAGAAGCTGTTATTAAAATAATTTTCTGCGTCCTTTCGAGGTCTTACCTTGACAGTGGTGAAGCTTAGCAGTGGTAACCTACATACGATTCGCATTAAATAAATTAAATACAAAAAAACATGTCCATGTCTTTGTGAAATTTATTCTATGAGAATAATTTAATATTACTTGCTTTGGAAAAAGCAAACACTTCATGCCAAACGTAGTGTGCACGGCACAGTAATCTGCTGTAGAAGACACATACATGTATTTTCACAATACACAGGCTGTTCATGTCTGTTCAGTACATATGGTTATATTACACCTTGGTTATGTGTAATATGGATATAAATGTTAAAATGTTCTATTACAGAACACGACACCTGTTGCGTTTTATATTGGTAAATCTCTGATATGACCACTGTAACAAAGTTGCGGTTATAAATACGTGAAACATTTTGATCGACTGAAATGTAGATGTATGTACATGCAATATATTTGTGATTATGTAAATTAAACAGCTATTCTTATTCTTATGGCTAGCTAAATAAATTGCAATTTCGTCGTCTTCAAGGCATGGCATGGTGTTTATTCATTCTTCGGCATACAAAATGACGCCTTTTCACGTTGTGGAACTACAAATATGGCGGCCTTTTTTCTTTAGCGTTTTAATGACGTAAAAGCAGAGTCTCACCGTAAAGTCGGGCAGGAGGATCTGGACTCATTTATTTCTTCGTATCTCCCGCCCTCTAGCGGTCAATAACGGGTAGTCTTGAATTGATTTCTATCGCGTAATACTTTGGATATAAATGTTTAAATTTCCTGTTGCAGGACAGACAAAGTATAGTCAACCAGTTCTAACCTTTTGATAAAAACTTGAACTTCAAAGTAGGTGAATCTATTTCCTTAAACCAATCAGATCACAGTTAATTTACATAACATCAATGCTTTGAGTGCTTTAGATATGAGAACATCACAGTGATCTTTCTGCTCACACATCAGTCAGTCTATAATTCTGTATTATGTGTTTCTATAGCTTCCAACTTTCATGAGTTCCTTGAATCTGTGGAGAAAAGTGCAGACCAATGTAGTTTCTTATTTGTGAACATTTATACATTCATTTTAATTTATTTATCATTTAAATGTTTTATTACTTTTAATTTATAGACATAAGGACACAGAAAACAGTTCATATACTGAATGAATTGTTACAAGGTAATATTTTCTAGACTGTGTTTACCATATGTTTTTATTTCTAAATGTTAATGCAGTGTGTTAATCTGTCATACCGAGGCAGAAGGGGTGAATCTGATATACCCCTCTTCCATTGTCAACTATTCAGAGTCCTCCAGTGGAGCTCATACAACTAAAGAAACACATACAGAGGTCACTGGAGGTTCTAAGTTACATCTAAAGTGGTCTAGTAGTGACGCTGCGAGGATAAGCAGGATGCGGGGACGAGGCACGATGAAACGCACTTTTATTTTTGCAAACATGCAAAACATACAACAAAGCTCAAATACTATGCACATCTCAAACACCAACACACGTACTATGACACACGAGACATATATACACCCAAGCCGATTACACATAACAGAGAACAGGTGAACGGCACGAGAGGGTGTGGCAACACAGACGAACACACACACACCAAGATGTTTGAGGAGGGGGCGGGGCCACAACATGACACTAAGCCTGTACACACTGTTCCAACACTACCCTGTAGGGCACCATCTCCATGGAAGTATATTTTTAAAAGCATGTTTGATAACCATATTTATACTGGAACAATTTAATCAAATGAGTTGTGTTTTTTGTTCCTCTCTAAGACGGTTCGGATGCCGATATTGAGATTTGAGTCTGAGCAAGTTGAGAAACCCACTGTGAGGGTTTCTGGGTGCTCTGGAGGAGCAACCAGAAGTCGTACACCTGCACCATGCCTGAGACCCCTCTGCCCCTGACACAATTGCCCAGGAATGTGGGCATGTACCTAGACTATGAGGATGGACAGCTGTCTTTCTATTACATACTAACATATCTAAATATTTATCGGAAACCTCCGGTAGAAGAAGCTGTATCCCCTTTTTGTGCTGCTGGACAGACACAATCATGACACTGTACTCATCAAAAGCTGCACCAGAGATGCACTGAGTCATATCCCGCTACACACCTCTCAGGCCAGCTTGTTTGCACAGCCAATCACATAAACAAGATATAATGTCAGTAATGTTTGCGGCAGGTGTTTCAAATGTGCCCAGACTCATATTCAAAAATATCCATGTTTCCACAGTTTGAAGGTGGCCATGACACTAACAGTCTGGTGGAAATTCCACAAGATATCAAACTCCACACTCACACGAACTATTCATTCTCCCATTTGGAACAATCCAGGCTTTACCATGAACAAAAATATTAAACTTTACATCTTGGATAGAAAAAGGCATTACAAACCTTAAACATATTTATCCTAAGACTTGTTTCATGTCACGCCCACAACTAGCCCCAAAATATGCTATAGAAAGCCCCCAGTTCCTACAATACCATCAGCTAAGATCACCTATGTGTTCAAAAATCAATTCCGATACCTACATCCATATCAGAATTTATAAACAAGCATTCTTAATACAAAAAACCTATTATCTAAGATATACAAAATAATAGTGAAATCAAATCTCACAGTTACTCTCCCATCGAGACAATAGGAGGAACATTTATTACTAGCCCCCGACGCTGCAGTTTGGATTAAAATGTGTAATAATAATTACCACATGACAGCAACACTAACCTACAATGCATTCAGTACAAAATAATACAGAGTACATTATACTACACATTGGATGTTTAAAATTGGTTTCACAAGCTCAGCAATCTGTACATACTTTACTCAAATCACAGGTGACGATTACATTTACGCCACGTGGCATAGCACACCTATCAAGCAATTTTGGCAAGTCGTCATCAAGTTCGAGTTCAAGTTCAAGTGGTTTTATTGTCATTTCAGGTATACCAATATGACAGGATACTATGTATAACATTATTATATTGATATAATAAAAATATTCTTGCAAAAAAACAACAAACAAAAAAACATACTCATGAACTGGAAAACAAAAAATAATATTAGTGTCACCCAATAGAAAAATCTATTGATAGAGTATATATATCAATAGAATAATTCTCAGAATTAATCAATAACAGAACCAATAATCTAGACTGGACACCTTTGATAAAATCCATACAGAGCCAATCCATAAACGATAAATATCACAGTCTAATACGTGTACATATACAATCCAACATACATGTACTCACACATAACCATATACATAGATACACACACACACACACACACACACACACACACACACACACACACACATTAGTCCCGTAATGGTGCAGATGGCGAATACTTAAAAATATTATATATACATTTTGCGTTTGTCTGTTCATCTGTCTGTCTCATTTTTAATAATAAAGCTCTAAAGGTCCACTGATGGGGGGGTAATAAATTCATATATTTATTTCTCCAGATTTCTAACTCTGAGAGAAAAAAAACGTCCTTTTACAAATTGCACCTCGTTGTGGACCTCGGCTAGGTTTACATTCCAGGTGATTATTTTTAAGTTATAAATAAAAATAAATAAAAAATAAAGTGTAACAGTTCCCGATGAGGCGGTATGGTGGTAGCGGGCCAAAAAAATCAAAATCTTCAATATGTCGCATGTAATTTACTCTAAATAAAAATATTTAGATATGATTTACATATCTGATTTACATTTACAGTTATATTTTTAGGCCTACTAAATGTATACTTTAAATACATTTATTAATTAGCACAGATAATATATCTGTTCTTTATACTTGGATTTCTAACCTACATATTTAAAAATTTAACTGATGTATTTATTTCTGCAGATTTCTAACTCTGAGAGAAAAAGACGTCCTTTTACAAATTGCACCTCGTTGTGGAACTCTACTAGGTTTAATTCCAGGCGAGTATTTTTAAGAGGCTAGATTTGTGCTCACAAGCTGCGATGGTGGTTTTTTCATAGCTTCTAAAAGAAGAGGCTGTGGTCAGGGTGGAGTGAATCTTTGATAACCAAGATTGTTGTTGTTTTGGCCTTCGAATAGACAATGGCATTACCCAGTGTCAGGTCTTTCTCAGTAAACTGCAGAGAATGATATAGAGGGCAAGAAATGGTCACGCACAGTTTAATTGGGTGTGTGTTTGTGAAAAACACTAAAGCTCTCTGATACATTTTTGGTTCAAGATTTAATCATCATGCAAATGATTGTGATTAATGCTTTGTCTGTTTAATTCAAATATTATACTATAAACCTAATATTTTAATAGGGTTGGCAACTTTCTAGATCCGATTACTACATGTGTTCATGTAACTGTGCAAATAAACTGCAAACACAATTACTTTTAGAAGTATCATCCAGTTTGTTTTCACAATTGCCAAAATGTAATGAATCACAGCCAGTGTTCTAAAACAGAGCTGGAATGTATTCCTGGTTGATGTGCCCTGTTTCTGGTTATATATATAAAAAAAAATAAAAATAATAAAAATAATAATAAAAAACAAAAATTGGTGGATGAATTTTCAGTGAAAGTGCTTCACTCAGCAGCCATTAATGATTCTTATATCCAGTATGAATAAATTGAAATTCCTATCCTTGTATCAGGTGCAGCAATTATGTGTAACAATTGTGAAGCAAAAAAGCAAAAGCAAAATTGTAATATAACAATATAGGTAATACAGAACTTGATCTAATGATATTAATTAGGCTATGCAAATAACACAACTACTTCGGTAGCACATCATTTATGCCTGTAGAATAGGCAGTTTTCTGCTTTGCAGATACTTGAAATCTTTTACTAATCTTTCCCCAAATCCAGTAGGAGCTGCCTTTTACATTAACATGCCAGGATACACACTCACTGGATGTTTAATCTTTCTAGTGGTTAAGCTATATTCTTATAGTCAAGAAAGATATTTTTTTAATTATTAATCAGTTAAAAGGATTTCTTACTGTAGGCCTATTATAAACAACATGGAGGAAATTAAAATAAAAATACTTGAGTTAGACAGTGGACACAGGTTGCTAATAAATCAAGTAAATGAAACTGGATGGACTGCTTAATTATGTAACAACACAACATTTATGGCGACGAAGATGTTTCACACATATACATTCTTACGTGATGCTGACCTCGATATCCATATTTCACATTGATACTGTAACACTATAGATGAACCTAAACCTCACATTCTCGTCACGTTGATAAGCTTTTTGAAAGTTTGATCATGATCAAAGATCATGATCTTTGTTTTCTAAGTGTGTTTCCAAATTGCCTTTGACTGCTGTATGCCTAATTGCGGCATTTAGCACCTCATTTCGTCTCTAATTTTTGACATGTACTCTTGACATAAGTCTTGCATAAGTGGAAAGTCGATCAGCCCCCGTTTAAAAATGGTAAGCTTTTACTGTCACGTTAATAACATCACGCACACGCACACATAATGCTTCGACTGTCCTACACTTTAAATATCTTTTGCACATTATGGAGGGTGAGCATAGTTACCAGTTCCCTTCATGCAAAAGGGTTGTCTTAGGTTACTGTAAAGTCTAATGCACATTTGGAATTATTAAAAGTAGTTTATAATCAATACGAAATTTTACTGGGAGCCAAAGTAAAGTAGCTAAGATATGATTGATGTGATCAAATTTTCTAGCTCTATTAAGAACTATGGCTGCTGCATTTTGAACTCGCTAGGCACTTTAGGCACTTAATAGCACAGCTAGATAGTAAGGGATTACAGTAGTCCAATATTGAAGTAATAAATGCATGGACTACCTTTTCTGCATTGTGTGTGGAGAGCATGTTCCTAATCTTTGAAATGTTTCTAAGGTGGAGAAAGGGGGTCCTAGAAACATTATTTATTTACGTGAGCTTCGAACGAGAGACTGGGATCCATAACTCCAAGATCTTTAACTGTTAGAGAAGATGTGATTGGGAGACCATTGAGGTTCATTGAGTAATTAGAGAGTGGAGACCTAGCTGACTCTGGGCTTAATAGAAAAACCTCTGAATGTCTCTGAATGTTAGAAATTAATTAAAAATACTAATGTCAATGTATTTACAACGCATGTATTTAGGAAGTAATTTTTTCAATCACAACAAAATATGTTGTTGTATTTTTTGCATTATGCTTACTACAGAATTAACAGTCAACTGTTCAGTGACTGCATGTAGAGTTGTAACACTGCTTATTACTAGAACTGTGGCTAGAATCAAAATCAACGCTAGTGTCGTTCCTAAATCTCCAATCAGCTAGTCGTAAAGTTAACATTCAAATAGAAAATAAAGATGCAGACTTCAGAATTAGTTAAAGAGAATAGCTGAGAGAATAGAATAAATTATCCGTTACTACCCCTGTCTTTTATCATCCTTCCATCCCTCCATCCCATGCCATCTTCCTCTATTATTTGCTTGTCTATTTTGTTCTGGTATCTCCTTATCTCTTTTTAAAAAAGACATTGGCCAAAAGACTAACTAAAACACTGACATACTTAAGACCTTTAATATTTTTATAAAATATAACATTAAAAGGAGAATGTTACTTATTTCACCCTGACTGTCCACTTATATATGTTTTGAGTATGATTTTCCTTGTTCAAGTGAAAACAGTAACAAATGTAGCATGTCACAAATATATACATGACTATGTATGAAAAATGAAAGACATCAACATGAAACACTGGAGCTGATTTCAGTTAAGCACCTAGTTATGGAAACTATAAAGACTAACATTGTCATAAAAATGTTGTGAAAGTTAATGCTTAGAAGATTACAAGTGGCTAAGACATACCTTGTTATAGGCTGTGCTTACTGATGTACACCAGGTGGACATAGTGTCAAAGCAGAGGGTCTGATGGAGCAGGTGGAACATCAACATTTAAAACAAAAATGAACTGCTTGTATTTAGTGAACTAAATAAAGCATAAGCGTCCTATGCATGGCATACAGATCCATATAAGCTTTGATAAAATCCATCCTCATGTAAAAGATGTATTGTCCCAATCATAGTAAGTGAAAACTATGACATAAAAAACTTTCCTTACCTAATACAAGCAGGCAATTATCTTTTAATTTGACCTACCCCAGTAAACCACGGTACCTAAGTTGATGAATAACAGGAATAATCACAAACTTCTAATGAAGCAAAGTAATATATAATTACAATTATAAAGGACTAATTTGGTTCGTCTCCCCCAAAGGCATTAGAATGTTCTTTATATAACAGGTGAAAACGACCTACACCAATGTGATATACAAACCAATCCTGCTTTTATTACACAGAAGAGCTGAGCAATTATGGGGAGGCACCCTAAAAAGTTGAGGGTGGAATTACCTGTCAATAAACAAAGTAAAGAACAGATAAGCAAAACTATTCTGTTGCATCATCTTTGAAATGACTCTGCAAGGAAAATGTTGATATGAATAAATGCTTGTATTCCTTTCTGATACAAGTCAAAAAATATCTTTAAAGTGGCTCAAACATGAGAACTATGTGCATTCCTTCACAAACATATACAAATCAATGAAAAAATCTCCCCTAATATGTTTATATACACAAGTGTCTGTGGGAGCCCCAAAGCTATATTATGCATTCAAATAACAAAATATATATCACAGTCCCTACAAAAAATGAAAGTAAAAAAGCAAACAAACAACAAAAAGGGGAAAATCATAAATTAAAATATCCCAAAAATAATTTACTAATGTCATGTTTGTAAGCAGCCCTGCTTTCCTGCTTCCTAAAATGGTGACATATTTTAGGTACTCAGGCCACTGGAAACAAAAATATACACAGCAGTTCTTCCACACATTTAGAGGAACCTGATTTTTTTGTTAGATAAATATGTGTCGGTTATGACCGTTAAAAAGACCTGAACAAAAAAAATGTTTGGATTTTTATTCGCTGTCACCTTTCATCAAGGGCAACATAAAAATTCACACTACTGCAATATCGCTAACATGTTACTGGCATGCGAATAAGACACCTGAGCACAGAGAGAAACCCAGTGTTATGACTACAGTTGACATTGGAACTAGCTAGATAGCTCATATTAAGACACTTCTTTGGAGAACACGTGCTAAAGTGTTTTCCCCACAATCTATATGCACAATTTATTTGCTAACTGTGACCAGAGAGAGAACATAGCTAGCTACCTTACTCACAGCCTAGGACATGCATGGATTTTGATGAGGACTGCATATGCCTGGGATCAATTCAAACACGTCATGACGATGATATAAAACCTGATGAAACAAGCTTGACAAGCAGCAGTTCCGTTTTTCCGTGAAAGTATCAAGCACAGATGAAGACGCTTCTATGGTTATCTCGGTTTTAGAAATATTAGCCTATAGAGTTGGGCTTAGTACGTAAATAAAAGATGGAATTAAACATGCATAAATTACGGTGTCCTGGAAAACCCATCGTGCTGCAAATACACAAAGCATATTCATCAAAGTGGTAACACACTTTAGAAATGCGGTGCAAATTTAGAAAACGCATACAACTTCAGGAACAAATCCTGTCACAACACAACGGAAGTGCTGTTTCCGGAGGACACGGAAAGGGGTGGACTTCTATGAGATTAGCGTGAAGTCTATTGGAAGTACTGACAACTGAGTAAAAAGGGTTGTTGTTTTTTCCAGTTAACACGGTGTTATCAAGGGTAGGTATGTGATACAGAATGGAAGACTGACCTATTCATGCTCTGCATTCTTGCATATTTATTTATACATAAGGCAGCCTTAAAAACACAATATGCACTGTTTTACAGTCAGAGTGAAATAAGTAACATTCTCCTTTTAATATATATATTTTAAATGTTAAAATTCTTAACTATGTCAGTTAAGCTGCCAAAAATGCCCCTTTTGAAATTTGTATTTCTAATGTCACAAGAACACTTTATTAACCTATCTCTGCCTAGTCAGCCTATAGACGTTTAGCACACCCACTTAAATTGCCTTTCTCAGGCATTTCAGCTCTGAGTACCTTTTGAATGAAGCACAATACAGGGCAGCCAATCATAAAGGAGCTCATTTATCTTACATCCGTCTTAAAGGTGCAGTAGCAACAGGTGTCTGTTGAATTCCTAGCGATATCTATAGAGGTTGGAAATTGGTTGTGTAAAAAAAAAACAGGCTGAAAACGAGTCGTTTCCGCTCTGTGAATTGGGAGAAAGGGACAGTGTGTGGAAGCCCAACCCCAGTCATATAGGTTTGCTTCTAACAGTACCATTACCATCACCCACTCTGGTGCACTAGTTTGAGTGTATTAGAACTAGTAGCAATGCTGAAGCATTACATGTATCTATAACAAATATTCTGACCATGATGAAGTGATAGGTTTGTTAAGGCAAACTGTGTATGCAATACATGTTGCTTAGGTCACTTGCTCCAATTGTACACAACTCTAAAGCTACACAACTGTACATTAGTTAAAGTCTACACAGTGTCAGTCATGTGAAGTACAACTGAAAGTTCCCCTGTTGTATTCTTCCAACAATCAAGTTCTGCGTAAGTGGGGGCAAAATAATATGAGCTTCACATCAAAGAACATTTTAAACAAATGGACCGATGACTGTATGGCTTACCCAGTATAGCGAGAGTTCTATATACACTCCGATTAAAACTGACATTCTATACTTGACCTGGTATTTACCGCTTCATCTATATTCTAATGTTAAAGAGCATAAAGCTAAAACACCAATACAATGTCATTGTCTAGTCCATTATGAACTGCCAGTTATATGTATGCTAGACATGTTTATAACAAATGTGCTGACAGTTTAACATTAAAGGACCCCAGTAGAACTAGACTACCTATTTGGTTAGGGTTGAAATTAAATCCAGCAGGAGCTTAGATTGTAGGTACATTTTGCAACTCTGCTACTACAACAGCACTTTGTCAGTGTCTTAAGACTGTATATTTACAAGCAATGGCTAATAATAGAGTTACGAATATTGCAAATATTCAACGGCATGTTTAAGAACTGCACATCCTGATGAACAAAATGCAGAGCAAAAACACACAATTCAAAATACTCACCATTACTCACACAATACTCACCATTCAAAAACAGACACCTGTGCCAAAGTAGGGAAACACATAATAATATTGATTGTGTAAAATTTAAAGAGGAAGTCGCACTGTTAAAAGCCCCCTGAGTTATTGTGAGTTCCACAGCGGTGTGTTAGTCTATAAGCCTATAAACGGAAGGAAACAGTGAGGTGCACAGACTAAAGAGGCATCTTAATGATAGCGTGCTTTTTGAAATGAAGAAAAACTGAGACTTATGTCTGAAATTTTTTAGGCCACTGCCTAGCCACTAAACACTTGCAAACACCTGTACCCTGTTTTAGCTGAATTTAAAAGAGCAACTTCAAAAATATACATTCTTAAATTAGAAGAGTTCAGATATCTGTTCCTCTACCAGCAGTGGCCATCATTTTTGTTTTTAAACCCGCTCATTAGGGGTATAATACTACGAGTGCTGTACCTCAATAAGAATACTTCAGACTGTATCTTGAAACCATAATATTGAGATTACATTAGATAGTAGGCTGATGTTCTTACATGACTTTGCACTTCAGTTAAAAAAAATAAAAATACAAAGAGAATCTACATGCCAAGCCATATCCCTCAACGATGAATGAGGGAGAATGGACAGACAAAGTTACAATGTTCCATATGTATGAAAATTGTACATTATAAATTTGGAGATCGGTGCCCTGTAAATAATATCACTGGACAAAAAGATTAAGATTTAGCATTATCTAATTCAAATCTAGAGCTGAGGAACAGTGCTATATTACGCACAGTGATTCTTGTAGTTTGTCTGATGCTTCTTTATAGTGAAGTGCCTGGTGCTTCTATGTAGAACCTGAATAAAGGAAAACATAGACCAAGACTTTATTAAGACTACAACAATGAAACAGCACATTGGCCATCTCTTGGGTCCCTTGCAATTCTCACTAGGCTGGATGTCATGACATAAATGTAAAATCTAATAATACTAAGGAGAACTTAAAGGATTCATTTAAATTTAAATAAAAAACTTAAAAATTACATGCTAGTACACCTGCTTCATTATGACTAGTGGAGATGAGAAAAGGAAAAGCACAGTTCATGTTGTGGTTAGTAAACTTCCTGTGCCTAAAACAAAATAAATCCAAAGAAGCAGTGCAATCACTTACACAGATCTTCAGGAAAAAGAAGATTCCCCCCCCCCCCCCCCCCTTTACATTTGTAAGGATATTTTAATGCACATATTGCAACAACCGACATTCAAGTTGCTGATTTTTTGATGATCTCATGTTTTTATGAAGGAAAACATAGGAAGATACAGTAATCAGCAACAGAAAAACATCTGCCTAAAAGTGAGTTTATATCTGTTCTTCTAACTTCATGACAGACTGCATTTAATATATTTAAATACAAATGAAAGCTACAAAGCACTGCAACCTTTAAGTCTGCTTTGCTGAGAACTTACCCATCTATGGTGTCTGCTTTATAAAAACTGACCAGAACCATTTCTTGGTCTCAACATGCAAATGCAGTGATTTCCCTGATGCATGAGTGTGGAGTACTTTCTCTGTACAAGCGTACTGCCCCTGCAAGGTCTGGTGAAGTCTTTCATACAGTAAAAGAATGTTGTAAAAGGATATTGATGAACCATGTAAATGTATTTATTTCTTTTATATTTATTTTTATTAGTGAAAGAAAGAAGATGCACTAACCAGTGGAGGCTGCTAAAAAAATGTACTGCGTATGACTGTTGTCATTTTCTGCAATCATTCCAATACAACCTAACACATACTACTAGGGGTCTGTGAAAGAGCCAATCATTATTTAATTTGCATTAAAAATCAACAGAATAATAAAAGACAATTATCTCTAGTTGCAGCTCTAATTTCTTCTGATAGAAGGGACAGTATGCATAATTAGAAAAATATTTGAATCTTTTGTTTACTGCAAAAGATGGCTTGCATTTTAAAAGTTAATGCAATGGCCTGTTATTATCTAGCTATACATTGGGTATCAAAAATTACACATTACAACTGCTTAGACTTCATAACTGAAAAGCGAGCTCAACGTAGCTCAGTTCGCCAGAACCACAACTAAAACACAGCTAGTTAGCTAGCTAGCTAACGTTCACAAGCTACTAGCTAAACAAGATATCGAGCTAACAATTAGCGAACGCTCGCCAGTTCAATTCACTAGAACCACTAATCTAAACCACCAGGTTAGCTAGAGAACTAAGTTAACGTTAGCTAAACGTTAACTAGCACTACCTATTAGTCACTATCTTAACTAATTCATTGGTACTATAAATCAAAAACTAACACAAAATACACAGTACACAACTTGACTAGCTAGCTACGCGGCCACCTCAGGAAGCTCCACAGTAAAGGGCAGTTCACCAAAGTTCTCTTGGGTGGATCAATGAAGCGCCATTAGGCTTCAGATTCAGGACGCTGATTGGCTACATTTATGTTGCTCTGCGCGTGTCTGGTGTCAGCAAGTGACCAATTGTAAGTAGCAAGTGAAAGTGCACAAAGTTTCACACAATGTTTAGCATGACTAACGACTAAACATTAAAAAATAAAATGAAATAAAAATTTTATATATATATATATATATATATATATATATATATATATATATATATATATATATATAAAAGCTGTATACGATCAATATTCAATTTTTATGTTAACTGTGTGTGTTAATATTAGGCTAGTAATATCCTGTGGTTTAGTCTACTATCTAGCAGGCTTTCGAATCCTCTTAAATGATCATTTAAGATGGGACGAGGCACGATGAAACAGTTTTATTTCTCTTACTAACACGCAACACATACGACAACCTCACAACTCAAACACCAACAACACGCACTACAACACAGGAGACATATATACACACAAGATGATTACACCTAACACAGAACAGGTGAACGACACGAGAGGCCGTGGCCACAGAGACGAACACACACGAAAACATTTGAGGAGGGGGCGGGGCCGTGACGTGCCAACAGGTTACTACTGGGATAACTCTAAAGGTAAAGTGAAATGATCTATCTGTATATTGATGCTTTAATCAGTCCAGTGGAAACTGGTTTTGTGTACATTTAAATAAGATAAACATTCAATTTGCCAGTGTTTTATTTCCAGGACATATTGTAGCTATGTATACGTTTGAAATTTTGACTCATTCTGCAGGGCCTTATGATTGGTTTAATGCTATTCTAGAATGTTTACCAGCATTCAGCAGAATATTGGTAACAGCAACCAACTGTAAACAAAACATCAGGCAATTTTCAACAAGATATCAATCGTGGTTTCAGAACTTTGCTACAAAAACATTCTTCTAAAACCATCTTCAGAAATGGTAATGTTTTTCTTAGGATACAGAACTTTTGATGTAGGTTAATGATTTAAAGTGTGACAGCATGAAAAAATTTTAAAATGTTCTTTGGTTCATGAGCCTAAGAAGTGATGTTTAATCTGTTGTCTCAGAACAATAGGAAACGTACCTCTACAGGTCCATATGGCCTCCGAAGGGACATAATACCTTCAGAGCGACTGAGGGATTACTTGGTGGGGGGAGTTTTAGCATCAACATGTAAAGGTACTGAGAATGTAGGCACAGAGTTCTCAGTACAGGTGCTTAGCTCCAGACTGGACCACACTTACAGCTGCACCTCCAAGTCCATGAAAACTCCTCAGATGAGGGTGGGCCCTAAGCCTGTCTCTGAGACGCTTGTGTCTGACTGCAACAGTGGGCAGCTAAGCAAGGACGAACCCCTGCTGATCCACGGTCACAGAGAGCAGGACTACCAGAAAATTTACAACTCTGTGGTGGAGCCTATGCTCAGAAGTTCCTCCGGTCAGGCCAAGCCCTACAGCCTGGAACTGGGCCGCAGGATCAAGCAGCGCCTGTGGGAGGCGCTCCACTGTCCGACTCTGCACGAGGAAGTGAAGCCTGATGGACAGTTCCACGTGACTGAAAGCTTCTCCACTCCAGTTTTCAACAGCTTCGTGCCACACTTTGAAGTGGACATAAGTGAAGAACCCATGCCTGAACAGCCTAAGAAGAAAAGGCGAAGATACTGACTTTATTATTATTATTGTGATTGTTATTGTCATCCTTGTTTGTATTTTTACTATTATTCTTATTATTCTTGTTCTATCAATATCTATATTATTGTTGTTGTGATTATTATTATTATTGTGATTATTATTATTGTGATTGTTGTTATTAACTTTTTATATTCTATATGTAGAGTTTCTGTATTGTTTAAAATTTGTTTAAGCTTTTCTTAATTTTAAATTTAGTCATTCAGTCTGTCCCTTGTTAAATAATTGTGTAATAGTTCATGACATGTCATTGTAATAATATTTTTTAATTATTTTGCATTATAATACATTTATTGTAAATAACAATAACTTTACATGTTTAAGGTGTGGCATTTTAAATAAATTGTTAGAACTGTACATCTTTTTTCTAATGTTACAATTCGAGTCTTAATTTACATCTCTTATCAGTGGAGGATGTACTTGCTCACACCTTTACTTTAGATTCCTTTTGTACACACTTCAGACTGTGACCTCGAGGTTCTTGAATGAATGTTGAACATTCACACTTGTGTATGAGTGCTGACTGTTAGCTAATGCATCATGATGAGCCTATCCTTTTTGAGTTACTTACTGAGATCATTCTCATAGCAAGTTCATTACAGCTTGTGTACTCGTTGTAGTGCGGTGAGCAGTTTCAATCTTAGTTACAATCTTAGTTATCAAAGACTCACTCCACCGACCAAAGCCTCTTCTCTTAGACAACATGACAAAACCATCGCAGCTTGAGAGCAAAAATCGAGCCTCTTAAGAGGTGTTATGTTCCACAGGCAGATTGACATCTTAATGCGGTTCACATGAACTCAATTTTCTTTGCATACATGTATATTGCACTTGTAATGTTTCTGATATTTCAGCCTTTCATTTCTCTCTTTACATGACAACACTGTAGACATTTCTTCCAAAAGCACTGAATGTTATTCTGAACAGTTATAGCTTTTCTCCATTCATGTACACAAAGTCCAGTATGTATCGAAATGTCATCAAAAGAGATATCTATTGGTAGCTGAACATCTCCAACTTGTACAATGTGATGTTTCTTCTTTGTGTCAAATGAACTTAAATATTGAAACATCCAAAAAATACTGGTGTTTGGACCAATGGAAGTACTTTCATGTTACCTCTGATAGCTCATTTGGTACAGCAGAGAACTGCAGAAGTTAAGACTGTAATCCTTGGTCTGCCCGTTCAAATGCGGCTCGAAGGAAGTTTGTGTTTTCACCTAAAATCTTCCATTTTACATGAGCGAAAGAAGAGGACTTTCCAGGACCTGGAATCGAATCAGCCGCAGCGGTCAGACCGCTGAATCCTAGCCACAAGACCACCAGGAACAAAGCTGCATGTTTCTCCTGACACAAACATTTTTCAAAGTCTGCAGTCCTACTATACTGATGACATTTGGATGCATACTGGACTGGGTATGCATGAGAGGAAATGGGCCATTAAGCGAGTTATTCATCTTTCTTTTTGTTTTACAAAAAAGATGAAGTTTGTAAGAGTCAGGAATTTTTTTACCCTATGGAATCACTCAAGAAAAGTGGGAATGCTAGTGTCACTAAAACATGGAAAGAGCCATTATTGGCATTTCTTGTACACACAGGGACAAATCTTCAGGCAGAAATAAAGGGGTTAGGTGCTGTTGGCATGATAACTTCAGAGTTTCAAGAGGGTGGGGATGGCATTCCATTATACACACACACACACACACACACACACACACACACACACACACACTTATATATATATATATATATATATATATTATATATATATATATATATATATATATATATATATATATATATATATATATATATGGCTGGATCGCAAATGTAACACAACAGCCTGCTGCCAATGTGATATTTTAGAAATGTTTTAGCATCTCCCACTTGTCCTGATCAGGCAGACCACCAGACAAAGTGGGCCTTTGTAATAGGATGTTGCCATCAGAGCTAAAGAGTTTTAAGAGGAGAGGAAGAATTATATGCAAACTGACTGGATCTCACATGATACTTAGCATGCTTTAACACTACACTGCCAAAGGAGTTAGCTGACAGATGTGTCATCATTCCCCGTTCACTGAAGGAGTTCACTGTTGGAAAGCTCTTAACATGTCATGTCAGTTACGATGTCCTGGATTGGGGAGGATGACCAAACCAGACCATTTGGGCCTTTGTGTCGCTTGAGAAGACTGGCACACAGACACCATATCAAAGCTTGAGACTTATTTTTCGTGTCCTGAATCCTTCCTGAAGTAGCTAGGAAGCTTTGCTTCTATCCTGAATAGCTCAGTCAGTAGAGCATCAGACTTTTAATCAGAGGTCCCTGTTCAAGTGAAAATATTGTTTTTTGCCACTAAAGTGTGCTTGAGAAGTTTCTTGAAATACCTCTAGATCAACCTAAGTCAAGGGACAGGACCCTGTTGCCTTGAGCCTTGCCGATTAAACTGACATTTCACATCCGTTTCCCCCAGGTTAGGCTAGCTAGTTCTCCTGGCAAGGTTGAAATATCAAAATCCTTCCTACTTTAAAAAAAATCAACACTTCTGAGCCTATCATTTTTGAGTTAATTACTGAGATCATTCTCACAGCAAGTTCATTACACCTTGTTCACTTATTGTAGTTCGTTGAGCAATTTCTATATTGGATGAGAGAAGGAGCAGACTTGTTCAAGTCACAGAATCCATTTACACTTAAAAAACAGGAGCTTGTCAGTGGAGGGTGTACTTGCTCACACCTTTCTTTTCGATTCCTGTTGCATAAGGGAATAAGGGACAAGGTAAGTCATTTTGGAACAAACCTGTGAGGCAACTGTCTTTGAGGCAAAGTGTCTGTATCCAGGCAAGAACATGTGCATGTTCAAGTGCTTGCCCTGTACTTCATTCTCTGAAGTTTACTGAGAAAGACCTGACAGCAGTTGAACACCTTTGGTTGTTGTCTGCTACCTTGTCTCTGTCTCTCTCTGTGTTCGCATGATAGGCACCACTGCATGCCATGCACCAGGCCTCCTTTCTTGTGAGGCTGTCCCTCATGACATCTATGGAGTGCATAATTGAAGACTAAGTAAAAGGATTCCCTTAAGATCTGAATACCTTTGGTTGTTGTCGTACATCGTCTCTGGCTCTCTCTGTGTTAAATGCAGTCTGCTCAGGTCATGGTGTTGACAGCTTCTAGTATTTTCACTAGATCCAAAGCAGTGTCAAACCTGTTTTTACATTTAAATGTTTTCACTTGGTTTTACATTTTAATGTTAACAATATAAGAAACAATACACATTATAAACATTAGGTAGCTACATATTTGTACTTCTTGTATAAACTAAGAAAATAATAGAACACTAATTTAGTTGTGTGACATATTGACACCTGAGCAAGACATGAGTGAGGGATAAAAAGGCAGGATATTAGTCACACAAAGCACTGCCAAAAAGTTTTAAAAACACAGATGTGGGGAAGCTCATGAAGACAGGCTCAGCTTTAGTCCACAGTATGCTAAATGGGAAACACTGGAGGATGGTACGTGAGGGGTTTAAATAGGGAGAGAGTTAATTAGTAGCAGGTCATCGTGATGGTTGATAAGTGTGTGATTGTGAACTGAGCAGTGGTCGTGGTAGGTGATTTGTGCGGATATGTGTGTACGTGTCTGTGTGTGCGTTCCTGGTTGGGTGCGGACCAGAACCTGACAACTTGTTTCCACTTGATATCAGAATTAGTTGAAGAGAATAGCTGGTCCTGTCCTTTATTGCAACTTAAATATAAACATGCTTTTGAGGGACCCTCTGGAGAATGCCTGAGGGGTACACAAGAGTTTAATTCTTATAAACTTTTTCAAGGGCAATTATGTAAACAACCCTCCTTTTTTTTCCATATTGTTCTTTGAAGTTTCCACCATTATGCTCAAATTACACATGACATTATAAAAGCTAGTCACCTATGAACCTGCGGGCTTATATAGAAGGGAAAATAAACTATGGACTATTCGTGCTCTGCATTCTTGCGTATTTATTTATACTAGGTGGTACATAACGCAGCCTAAAAAACATGGGATAAAAATCCCCATTTAACACAATTCAGGTTCTGTCTAAATGCATGGCTAGCTAGCTAGTTATTTTATAATCCCATTTAGAACATATATCGTCGCGAATGTCCTGAACAAAATGCGCTGTACCTAATCCCCAAAAATGACATATCTGTCACTGAATAAAAACTTGTATGCTTCAACAGTATACAGTGGTAGAAATGGCGATCACCTTTAAAAGGATTTCTTACTGTAGGCCTATTATAAACAACATGGAGGAAATTAAAATAAAAATACTTGAGTCAGGTGTCTGTTGAATTTCGAGCAATATATATATATAGAAGTTGGAAATTGGTTGTGTAAAAATGAATTGTGATTGTTAAGTCACACAGATGTAAGTGGACATCGAGGGAAAAAATAGTGTGGGTGCCAAGTATGGTGATTGTATCTTAAAGGCTGTAGGAAATGTTACATTCAGAATGTTTCTGAGACAAAAAAAATAACATATAATTACTATCCATGGTATAATTGACTGTGTTGCAGACAACATAGGCAAGGATTAGACTGAAAAATGTCAGAGTATTTTTAATGCTGTTTATTGCTGTCGTCAGAGGTTATGCAGCCATATCCTCCCTAGCAAGTACGGCGTCTAATACCTGCAGACACAAATACCGTGTTGAGCAATATTTAATTACATCTACTTGAAATGCATATTTAATTGCATTGTTAGTATTTATGGAAAACAAGTGTTAGGATTGCTCTGCTGCATTGCAGACTTTCTCACTCTAACAACTGTGGATTCCATCTCCTCAATCAGTTGGCCCATATCATGTTCACAGGTATCATACTGCATCTTTATGAAATAATTCAATTTCACCTCCAACTATGAAGAGAAACAGTGTTAAGCAATATTTAATTACATCTACTTGAAATGCATAGTTCATAGCATTGTGAGAATTTATGGAAAACAAGCGTTAGGATTGCTCTGCTCCACTGCAGACTTTCTCACTTTAGCAAACACGGCTTCCAGGTCCTCAATGCATTTATCTCTCTCAATGACATTCATATCTTTAGGTTCCACCTGTAGATATGAGTAGAAATATTGTTGAACAGTATTTAAATACATTTAATTGAAATATGACTTTAATTACATTTTGATACATTTGGAATTTATAATTTGAATTGGACTGGAAAGGAAACAAATACAATTTTTATCGCATAGCCGTTATCACACAGCCTGCAGGCCTAATGATGTAAAAATGTGCCCCCAAACATCAAATGTTCAACAGAAATAACAGGACCTGACACACTAAGGTACCGTAGACCCATTCAAATTGTGCTATTGGAATAATAAATTCCAATGCATTCAGTCATTTTAGCTAGTGTTGATTTTGATTCTTGCCACAATTATACTAATAATCAGTGTTACAACTCAGCATGCAAAGTCACCGAACAGTCGACTGTTAATTCTATAGTAAGGAGAATGTAAAACAAACAAACAAAAAACCCACCAACAGTATTTTTTTTTCCTGTAACTGACAAAGATTGCATATGCTAAATGTATGTGTCCTAAATATATTCTAAATACATTTACATTAGTGTTTTTAATTAATTTCTCGAACATTTGTTGAAATGCATTTGTAATTTATATTCAGAGACATTTCAGTGTACTTAAGTACAAGCATTCAATTAGCATCACTGTTCACCATAGCTGTTTTTCCATTTTTTGTGGCTTTTGTCCATTGCCACAGTATGGCTTTAAATCATTCGTTTTGGTTCTACTTTACTTACTATGGCTGATTGAGTTCTCTGAGTAGTGAAGTCCTTCTTCATTAAACGCTTTGTTCTAGTATCTGTTTAAAAAGTAACAGAAAATGTCTTATTAGCGTTGTATAGATACTTAGAACACTTCGACGTAGATCTCTCTCTCTCAGACAAACACACACACACACACAGTTCATCCAAGAAGTCATCCTCTATTCTGGCAGGGATCTGGGCTCGTGTTTTTTCCGTTTTTCTTTTTCCCATATTTACCAAATATCCCGTGCTTTTCCTTTTCATATTTCTCAGAAGGAACATGTTCCTTGCGTCTTGGATTGCAATTGTAACTACCGCACTGACCCATAATAAATTTAGTGTACCCGTTATCTGTGATCTGTAGTCTAAAAATGGGTCACAGAAATTGTTCATTTGAAAAATCTGTTCTTTGACTACATCATAATCGCTTAATTGATGCGGCTGCATTATGACATCACACGCCACCCACTGAAATAAAAGCTGAGGATGTCATTGCAAAGGTAGGAGGAGCCAGAGTAGAATATTACAGAATATTACATTGCTTGAATAGTGGCTCTGTCTGCCCTGGGGGTATTATTGAAACCCAAAGGCTGAAAGGATGGGGAGAGAGAGAGAGAGAGGGAGCGAGCGAGCATGTGTGAACATATTCTTGTCACGGTACGCCCCCCCCAAACGTCTCCCCGTGTGTGTTTGCTTGTGTGTGTGTGTGTGTGTTCATCCGTGTGGCCATGCTCCCTTGTGTTTCACGGCTGCCCTTCATTGTGTTGTTATTGTTTCCGTATATAAGTCCTTTGTGTCAACGTTAACGTTGTCAGTGTTTGATCCCACGATAGCCTTAGTGCTACGTTGTCTTCCATGTCTCTAAATAAACATCGTTGTACGCATCATTGCTCCTCTTTTGTATCCTGCCAAGCCTCCCTGCGTTACAATTATGATAAAATTTGATAAAATACTAGATCATAGTTTGCAGTCTGAAGTACTTTTGACCTGCTGAGAGTTAGCCTGATTTGACTTAGCCTGTTCCTAACCTTTGTTTAGTATGTTGCATAAAAGCTCATGGAAATATTTCAGATGTAACATACATGTAACTGACCTAGTAGAGCAAAATTACAGAATTGTAAGGAGGAAGTGACGTTCTTGGGGCATATCATTAAAGGGGGAAATACACACAAGCTGTCTCAAAACCGAGCACAAGCCATAATTTCGCTACCTAAACCATAGTGGCATACTCCCCTCTTACTGTTTTAGTCCCACACGCATTACACCGAATACTGCAGGACCAAAGAGTGTCACACTTATCAGCCCAGTGGTAGCTGAGATACCACACCACCCTCTTAGATATGCCTAATATAACTGTCAAAAGGTGTATAACACTGAACCCAGCTACACTCCTTCCTACGGAGGAGGATGGAGATCCACAAGACTGCACAGCAGTCTTAGCTGAAGTATATATACCGCGGGTTGATCTCTTTGAAGAAGCCATAAGTAACCCAGACCTATGCCTCTATGTGGATGGGTCAGCATGCAGGGACGACACAGGGGTCAATAGGGAAGCATACGCGGTAGTAACAGATCATGAAATACTTAAAACAGAAGTATTACCATCCTCCTATTCAGCGCAGGCTGCTGAACTAGTAGCACTGACGGAAGCATGCAAACTAGCTGCAGACAAAACTGTTAATGATTTTGGAGCCATATGGAAACATAGGCAATTCCTGACAAGCTCGGGTAAATATATTAGACATCACCATCTTGCTAGAAGCCATTTCGCTGCCAAAGACAATTGCAGTTGTTAAGTGTGCAGCTCACAGGACTACAGAAGACCAAATCAGCAAGGGGAATACTTTTGCAGATAGAGTAGCAAAGGCAGCTGCAACTAAAACCGCTGTGCAAGCAATACAGGAAACCGCTGCTACCCCGCAGGCCACATTACGGGAAATTCAGTCAGGGGCTACCGCCACTGAAGGCACCAGGTGGAGACAACTAGAACCTCCTGTTAACAACCCACGCTGCTGTCAAAATAGAAGGACGAGGAACCTGGGTACATCACACACACCGTAAGAAGGCTCCGACACCAGCCCCAACTCCAAGCAGCAGCACCCAAACAGACTAGGTCGGAACTGTGTTGAGTAGGGTGTTAAAGGCAAGGCCTACCCTTTCGACACTCGGAACCGTCAAGAGACGGTAGAGAAAATCAGACACAGCTAACACAGTCAGAACATAGACTGAATATTAATATGGATGAAGAATCCCATGACTTATGAGAAGACTTGTTACCATTTCAGGGTCCCAACGCCACTGAAGCAGAATGATTAGCAGCTAAATGCCAACAAAATACAGCGTGTATGTCAGCCATTGTGCATGCCCAACATATCGAACAAGAGTACCTGGTGTGCCAGCACACCAGTGTTCCAAGGACTGTGATCCCTCTGAAAAACGCAGACGTAGGAGAAGTGAATATGACAATCTCTATGTGCCAGGTTATTAACCAGACCTCAAACTGTCCCAGTCCCACTAACCCCGCACCACCGAAAATGATGCTGCATGTGGCAGCTAGTAAGGGTGAGATATTTGTATAGCAGATGAAGCAGCAGGTGCCGGAAGTCTGGTCCAGATGCATCGATTATGTGCAGGTGCACAGCAATGGCACTTGCAGTGACTCCAATAGCAGTTCCCTGTGGAATTGCTCCATGACAACCCTGCAGGGGTATTGGAATGTAATGTGGGTCGGTGGTTCGGTGGCCTATGGTGAATTGCCACAGAACTGGACTGGTTGTTGTTATCCAGCTGTAGTGCGCCCAAGGACGCAGGTGTATACACTTCCCCATGCCAAGCAGCACAGGGTGAGGAGAGACATAACCAGCACAGACTATTGTGGTAGAATTCTGAGGGACCCATGGACCACTCCGGGTGAAACCATTGGTTGGTCCCTTTTCCTGGGCGGTGGCACAGTAGCAACCCTGCAAAAGATCAATGGCTTAGCTTATCAGTTACTGCAAGTAGTTAATGACACCTTAGCAGCAATAGGTGCCTTAAAGATAGAACAACAAGTGATAAGGGCAGCAGTGCTTCAACATAGAATGGTATTAAATCTCCTAACCATGAAGGAAGGAGGAGTGTGCAAAATGATTAACACTTCCTGCTGTTTTTACATTCCAGATCTCAGTGCTAATATTACTGATTATATGAATCATATGTGATCTGCCTTCACTCCGCAGCCTACAGTTCCAGTAGCGGCTGTAGCGTTGCCCATTCTGCTACTCATTCTTCTTCTTTTTCTTCTTCTTCTGTGTTTACCTCCTTTTTTGTCATTGCGTGTCAGACGTCTTTCTAGTGTGTTCACCATGCCAGCGCTCAGCGGCCATGCCAATGACCAACCGCAGCTCAGTGAAGACATTCTGCTCCCCAAGATGGGCGGTGCTGGTGATCCACATGAAGACATCGTAGTGCTATTTGCTGAATAAATGTGTGATAATGTGTGATATAGAATAAAGGGGGCAAATGTTGTGGAAATTTACCTTACTTCATTTTGTGGAAATGTACTTTGCTTTATTTTACTTTGCTTTATGTTTCTATAGTCACAGCATAACAGTCTGCAGATAAGCATGTGAGTCAGGTACACCAGCTGCTCACATACCGTTCTAACCATAGTGATAGAAGAAGCCTTCAGCGCTCAGGCTGACCAAAACATGAATTAGCTGATACTCTGTAGGAGTCGTTTTTCTTTTTTTTCTCTTTCTTCTGTTCTCTGTATAAGGGGAGGGGGACCGTACTGCGCGTCAGTCCTCTTACTCTGTTATACAGGGGACAGAACTCAATAAAATTTTACTCTTTACTACTCAATGCATAAAGCTGTCTGTGTTTGATGTGCTCTCATTTTCCCACCACATCCATTTATCAGTACTTCTGAATAACCAAAATGGCTTAAAACAGCTGAGGGGATGTTTGAAACTGAGTAATAAGATGTTCAGCAATTTATATATGATAATACAAGGCAGTAAATTAAATTGGGCTGAACTGGACAATAGTACCTGGCATGAAAAGTATGTCGTAGAGAGAGTAACAAAAAACTCAACCTCTCACCTCGCGCTCTGAGATGTCTCCGTCACTGTCTGTAGTGTCCTCTAGGATACTGCTGCCCTCACTAAAGTGTGTCACCCTGACCGGGTCAAACATCTCTTGAACATAATAACTACACAATGGAAAATCAGCTTCAAGTGCTGCACTGAGCAAGAGTGCACTGTAAATGGCCAGATATAAATGGCAATGTCAGTAGTAAATTTATATATGCAGTCATGGAACAGGACCTAGCTGTAGAGCACAGCTTTAAGGTGCATATTATGATGTGCTCTTAGCAATCATCCTCCTGGCTGTGTCTTGCTCTTTTGGCCAAATGTTTCTCTTCCAAAGCAGACAGACCAGACTTGCTGCATATTACTCCGTGCACTATAAATAAACCACATGTATAATGCCTTGTAAACAATGGAACAAGGGAAATTTGAATTGTGACTACTCTGTTAAAGGGGCGGATAAGGCAACCCACCCAAACCCCCCCGAAAGCTGTTCTGTTATCCCTAATTGCTATGCAATAGTCCTGTGATTAACTCAAAGGCTGGAGAAGTTTCACCTTTCTCTACTTGAATCCTGAAGGCTGTTCGGTTCTGTCACCCACAATCCATCCTGTGTAATTAAACATTCACATCATAACTCGACCCCGTGCAATAGGGCAAACTCACTCGGATGGGGGAAAGGATCACAGACTACCTGTACTGCTGCCGCAACTGCGGCCATTCCAACAACATCCACATACATTCCAGCAACATCCTATTATAGGACACAGTGGGCTTAAGTACACCCATTTAATAGCATGTTGGACCTTCTTTGGCCTCCAGAACTGCAGCAATTCTTTCTGGCATAGTTTCCACTATTTGCTGAAAATACTCTGCAGGAATCTTGGTCCAATCTTCATAGGATATTTTCTCTCAAATTACATGGAGGGACTGACATGTTCTAAACTGCCTGTTATACTCTTACAGCCGCTTTGAAATACAAAGAAAAATACAAAGAAAATACAAAGAAAATACAAAGAAAAGCCCTGACTCTTGCAAACTTCATTTTTTTGTAGGACAAAGAGAAAGATAAATAACTCTCTTTATGGCCTTTTTCCACTCATGCATACTAAGTCCAGTATGCATCCAAACATTGTCAGAATAGTAGGAGTGCAGACTTTGAAAAATGGTCGTGTCAGGCAAGCTATGCAGCTTTGTCCTTGGTTGTCTAGTCGTTAGGATTTGGCGCTCTCACTGCCGCGGCCCGGGTTGGATTCCTGGTCAGGGAAAAACCTCTTCTTTGGCTCATATAAAATGACAGATTCTGCATTAAAACATAAAGTTTGTGGGAGTCGGAGTTGAACCGACAGCCTAAGGATGACAGTTTTAACTTCTACTCTACCAACCGAGCTATTGAAAGTGACGTGCAAGTAATCCCACATGTCCAAACACCAGTATGTTGGCAAGTAACACAGCCAGTTTTGGATGTTTCAATTGTTAAGTTCATTTGACACAAAGAAGAAAGATTGCATTGTATAAGTTGTTCAGCTACAAACAGATATATCTTTTGATGACATTTGGAATCATACTGGACTTTGTGTACATGATTGGAGAAAGGCCATAAATGGTTAGAATAACATTCAGTGCTTTTGGAGAAAAGTTTCGAGAGTTTTGTCATGTAGTGAGAGAAATGAGTGGCTGAAATATCAGGCATTAAAAGTTCATTTTGCACTCACGGAAAGAAAATTGCTTTCATGTGGACCGCATTGAGATATCGATCTGCCTGTGGAACATAACACCTCTAAAGAGGCTAGATTTGTGCTCTCAAGCTGCGATGGTGGTTTTCTCATGGCTTCTAAAAGAAGAGGCTGTGGTCAGGGTGGAGTGAGTCTTTGATAACCAAGATTGTTGTTGTTTTGGCCTTCGAATAGACAATGGCATTACCCAGTGTCAGGTCTTTCTCAGTAAACTGCAGAGAATGATATAGAGGGCAAGAAATGATCAAGCACAGTTTTATTGGGTGTGTATCTGTAAAAAACACTACAGCTCTCTGATACATTTTTGGTTCAAGATTTAATCATCATGCAAATGATTGTGATTAATGCTTTGTCTGTTTAATTCAAATATTATACTATAAACCTAATATTTTAATAGGGTTGGCAACTTTCTAGTTCCGATTACTACATGTGTGTGAAGTACAGGTGCTGTAGCTATACGGTATACAATTGTCCACAGTAGCCTAATTATAATATATACAACCAAAAATCCATCTAAAATAAACACCAGAAACCTGGACTAAGGGTAATGTACATAAGTACATTAAATCTAGGTAGGACTGCTCAATAGCTAGGATAACAGCAGAACAATTGTCCCGCCGTATAAGCAAAATGAGAGCCTGCTAAGGCCGCCAAGAGGGTGCCAAAGACCATGTATTTATTTCTATTTGTTTTTTACCTATGTTATGTCAGTGGCAGCTCAGATTTCTGCATAGGGCCCCAAACAGGCTTGGGCCAGCCCTGGTATCACAGTGTCGTGCACTGGAAAACCATCAAGCCTGTTGACTATGCTACCAGTGTTGTTGATGTAACTGTGCAAATAAACTGCAAACACAATTACTTTTAGAAGTATCATCCAGTTTGTTTTCACAATTGCCAAAATGTAATGAATCACAGCCAGTGTTCTAAAACAGAGCTGGAATGTATTCCTGGTTGATGTGCCCTGTTTCTAGTTCCAAAAAAAAAAAAAAAAAAAAAAAAATTGGTGGATGAATTTTCAATGAAAGTGCTTCACTCAGCAGCCATTAATGATTCTTATATCCAGTATGAATAAATTGAAATTCCTATCCTTGTATCAGGTGCAGCAATTATGTGTAACAATTGTGAAGCAAAAAAGCAATAGCAAAATTTTAATATAACTATATAGGTAATATAGAACATGATCTAATGATATTAATTAGGCTATGCAAATAACACAACTACTTCGGTAGCAGATCATTCATGCCTGTTGAATAGGCAGTTTTCTGCTTTGCAGATACTTGAAATCTTTTACTAATCTTTCCCCAAATCCAGTAGGAGCTGCCTTTTACATTAACATGCCAGGATACACGCTGACTGGATGTTTAATCTTTCTAATGGGTAAGCTATATTCTTATAGTCAAGAAAGATATTTTTTAATTATTAATCAGTTAAAAGGATTTCTTACTGTAGGCCTATTATAAACAACATGGAGGAAATTAAAATAAAAATACTTGAGTTAGACAGTGGACACAGGTTGCTCATAAATCAAGTAAATGAAACTGGATGGACTGCTTAATTATGTAACAACACAACATTTATGGCGACGAAGATGTTTCACACATATACATTCTTACGTGCTGCTGACCTCGATATCCATATTTCACATTGATACTGTAACACTATAGATGAACCTAAACTTCACATTCTCGTCACGTTGATAAGCTTTTTGAAAGTTTGATCATGATCAAAGATCATGATCTTTGTTTTCTAAGTGTGTTTCCAAATTGCCTTTGACTGCTGTATGCCTAATTGCGGCATTTAGCACCTCATTTCGTCTCTAATTTTTGACATGTACTCTTGACATAAGTCTTGCATAAGTGACGTTACGACAAAGAAGACGAGCTTCCACCAGCTCATGGGAGCACTACACATCTCCAACATTAAGTAACAAAATCCCAGAGACCTTCTGCCTGTACTGGCCAGACTTCAGATCAGAAGGTGAGAGAATACAGTCATGTGTTGTGTGGCTCAGATTGTTCACACAGTTAGTAACAGTCCAAACACTTTAATTATACTGTACAGCATGAGACCTGGAAATGTGTGTATGTGTGTCTTCTCCCCAGGCTGAGCTCCAGCTTTGTAATGTCCATCATCAGAGAGATCTATCAGACTGGCTCTGCTCACTGTGTGTCCAGCTTGTTGAGTTCAGCAGAGAACTGCATCAACCTGAACAGCAGAGAGCTGGACTCTGTCCACTGTGCTGCCCTGCGCTTCATCCTCCAGCACTGCACAGCAGTCTCTCTCAGCCTGCTTTTCACCTCCATACCAAAGGCGGAGTTGGAGAACATTGAGCCACTGCTCTAACATGTCTCCCGTCTCAGGCTTGAACTTTTCTCACAATCAGAATTTTAACACAGAACTGGTCTGTTTAGGGAGTGTTATATAAACGTTTATGTACGTTTATGTGTTTTTCACGAGTTTCCTCAAAAGTCATTTTGTGCCAGCATCATTTAGGTTTTATTGAGACTCCTGTCAGGTAATCAGCAATATCCATGGATATTTACCTAGAATAAAATGACTTTCTGGAGGAAATTGGTAAATTTAAGTGAAATATTTATATTAATCCAAAATTAACTGCCCAGTAAGCCAATGACTCAACACCACACAAACTAGGGAAACATTCTGGAAAAGGGAAAATAATTTTATCATTTGAAACAAAATGTGTGTAAATAGCATTAATGTTAGTAGTTATGTGAGTGTGTTAGTGTTTTGTGACTCTACATGTTGGTGAATGTTGAGTGTGTTCAGCTGCAATAAAGCCATGCTGCTCCAGTTCCTGTCTCTTCTCTGTGTGGGGACTGATATGGCCTGTAGGTCACTGGCGCTGTTTCTGGAACATTCTGAAGGGCTGTCAGAACTGGACCTTAACCACTGTCAGCTCACTAACCACTGCCTGCAGATGCTGTTCGCACACCAGCACAAAGCCCACATCCTGGAGTGAGTGGACAAGCGGGAGGAGGAATGTGTAGAGAGTCTTGATTGTTGAGTGCACAGTGAACACTAACATAGATATAACACATTTTACTCTTTTTCTCACAATTTAACACAAAATCTGGCATGTGACTGAACATAGAAGCTGTGTGTGTTCATTGTAAAGCATTGTATGTTCCTTGAAAGGCTCTATATAAATGTAACTTTGCTCATTCAGTCATATCCTGTGTTCCTTCAAGGACTTATTTTTTTCAAAAGCAAACAGCAAAAAGCTTGATTTTCTTGGTGATTTTATTTGGAAATGACGACCTCTCTCACTGGCTGCCTGGTTCACTGATCACTTCCTGTACTTGGCAAGATGGACCTCTGTGGTCTACAAAATATCCAGACTGCTTGTAGAAACACATGTTCTCATTAAAAAGAGAAATAAGGCATAACAGACTCTTTATGATTTACAGTTTCATGCCTGATAGATAACAAGTCATGTGTACAGGAACTGAAAGAAATGATATTTTGTTTAAAATGTCAGAATGCATAATTATCTGGCCATTAATGACTCAGGTCCACTGACACAAATATACTATTTATTTCTTTGCTTATTCATTCATTTGCTAATTCAGTCATTCGTTTATTCATTCATTCGTTCATTAATTTAATTCATTGATATATAAATCTACAGGTGTTTGTACTACTACGCGGTGATTTAGTAGAGGGAGGTGTGTTTGGGAATCCTGAACAATGTGGTAATTATAATCCATCTAATTTCAGCCTCAGTCACAATGACATCACTGATGTGTCAGCAAAGAGGATCTACGATACTTTCTCCACCAACAACAATATTCACACTGTGAGGTAACTGTGTGTGTGTGTGTTTAGGCATGTAAAATAAGGCTGTATTTATTTGAGTTTAAAATTTCAAATTTAAAAGCCTATTTTGATTTTATAGGCTCTTCAACAACAGAATTACAGGCATACAAATCTTCCTCTCAGACAAGTGCTTTGAAGTCTGGTGATGTTGATGTGTTGTTGGCACTGTAATGATGAGATTTCATTTTTCTAGATTATTGGGACTATCCAAATTATATTTTTGTTTTAAGTGAAAAAATGTAATGATTAAAAAACAAATTTTAGTTATCTTATACATTTTAAGATTACATATAAAAATCAAATACTCAAAATTTATTTATAAAGTACTTTTTAAAATTGTATTTTATTTTATTTTATTTTATTTACAACAGGTGCTATTACAAAGCAGCTTTTCAAATGTCCAAGTCCAAGCCCCCAGTAAGCAAGCCAAGGGTGACAGTGGCAAGGAAAAGCTCCCTAGAGCATGAGGAAGAAACGTCAAGAGGAACCAAGACTCAAAGGGGCCCCATCCTCCTCTGGCTGTTTAAAGAGAGACCTAAATTAAAAAATGAAATAAGCATTTAATGTTTAGACCAACTTTCTGGAGGTTCTAGTCTTGTCCCAATAGTGTGCATGTGTCTGAGACCCAAGTCGCAAGAGAACGTCCATTAAGGGCAACAGAGAGTAGTTGGTTGGGGTGGAGGTGGTGTGGGCTACAACAGGGGACATCAGGGGATGATGTGAGTAGCCAATCTTAGACAAGATGAGGCTGAGTAACATCACGACATCACGGGTAGGTGTACCTCAGCAGAGTCCACTATCAGTCCAGTGTATTAGTGCAATGATGTTTGATTCCTACTCGAAGAACATGTGATATTTCCAACATTCACTTTAGGTATCAATGAAGTTGTGACATCAAGCAAAGGAGGACAGTGAGACATGAGTAGACAAGCACAAGTTGGACTTATTAGGGACAATGAAACAAAACCTGAAGACAAGAAAACAGAAATGAAAGCCTGAGTGAGCTGAACTGAACTGAATCAAACTCCTACCGGTATATGGACCTAGCTCTATAATATAGTTGAAACTGTAAGTTGCTATAGATAAGCGTGTCTGCCGGATGTCTGCTCACATTAAGCAGTGCAGTTGTGCAGTGTGAACATGACATCTGTCTTTTACAGCAAAATCTAATTATTTTATTATTCTTTAAATGTCTTTAAATGTCTTCATGGTCTAGCAACTCATAATGGCATTAGCACTTGAAAGCAAAAAAAAAAACCAAAAAAAAAAACCCAACAGCAAAACAAAAACATCTCAAAACACACTTATTGCATTGAGTTCTGTTTAGATGACTTTTGATTTTATATTAACACATCTACTGTTATCTATTTACCTTTTCCTTTTATCATTATATATGTCATTTTATTTTTTATCCTTTGGGCAATTAGTCTCTTCTCAATGCGTTTTATTTTTTGTGTGCAGAGAGAAGGGGTAAGAAGATGCATATACAGAGGTCTGGACTAGCTGTGCTGTCAAAGGTTAGGGGAAATGAAATAAATAAATGTTCCAAAATGTTTTTTTAAATAGTTTAGTATCCAACATTTTAAATTCTAACATTTATGGTTACCCCCAGCAGTGATCAGTGGTGGCTCAGTGGTTAAGATACTTGACATGTAGTCAGAAGCTTACCAGTTCCAGCCCTACTGCTGCCAAGTTGCCAGTGTTGGTTCTCTGAGCAAGGCCCTTAACCCTCAAGACAACAATTCGCTCAGACAACAATGGCCACAAGAGGGAGACAAAGAGCTTCTCTAGTAATCAATGAAAACAGGAATACCCTGTAACTGTATGCTATACTATTCTTTTATTTTATATTTTTCCTTGATGTCCACTTACAATGTTTGCATGGCTTTATGTTCCAAAAATAATCATAATCTATTTCACACAAATATTTTCCAACCTGTTTATCTTGTAGAATTAAATAGGACATGTATTACATTAGGAATAAAGAATTCTGCGCTGCATACACTTAGACATCGGTAATATAACTTGCAGTTATATAACTTCTAGTGAAAATCCTTGAAGCAGTCAACAGTGAGCTCCATTTAACCCTCTGAAGTTAAACAAAGAATTGCAGCTAAATGTGTGAACATTATCACATGTGTCAGTTCATAACAAGTTAAGCTTCATAATAGGTCACGAAGTCAAGAAAATTCATACCTAAGCATTACTTTGTTTGATATGTTTATGGATGTATTTGGGTATAACCAGGTCATTTGCCTGTTTTTATGTATTGATCTTTATTGCTCCAAAAAACTACTCACGTCTTCCAATGTTCTTGATCCCCACTTCTAAGAAATAGTAAATGGACTAATCGTAGTTGTGGATAAGTATAAGACTAAACAGCTGTGAACTAATTCCACACGAGGGGAGTCATCACTGGAAAGGTGTCCTGGTGCGAGGCGTGCAGTGGTCCCTGTCCTGCGAACACAGAGAGACACAGAGGTGAGATACCAGTTAAAAAGGTTTGAGAAAGTACATCCTCCACTGACAAGATTCTGTTGTTTAAATGTAAATGGAACAGGTCTGCTCCTTCTCTCAGCCAATATAGAAACAGCAAACTGCACTACAACAAGTACACAAGGTGTAATGAACTTGCTATGAGAATGATCTCAGTAAGTAACTCAGAAAGGAAAGGAGCTTCTCCTTCCTGTTTTCTTTGTTCTCTTCTTGTTAGTGTTTGTATTTGCTCTTTCAAAACACTCCTGCACTCATTCCTCACACTAAAACATGAACCTGGTGTTGTTTACACAGTGACTTGGTGTGAGGCATCTGATCCATGATTTCCCCCTGGGGTCACAGGTCTCGTTTGTCGCCCTTTTTTTTCTCCTTAAGACAAAAACAAATTAAAATAAGAGCAGAAAAACTGAGCAGAAATAAACAACTATTAAAATTCTAGATGCACTGTGGAATGTTCAGAGAAAAACAAGACACTCCAGTCTCTATTGTATTTAATATGTGGTATTTAACTGTCAATATGGGGACATTACGACAAGGGAGTGGGCTCAGCTGACCTGTCTATGATTTTATTATTATTTTTTTTTTAATCCTAGTCTTTGATTAAGTTAAGGCATTTTTCTTTCAAAGAAAAGAAAAGGAATGGAACATGTGAAACACAAACAGAAAAATAGGTATGCATTTATCTAATAAACTGATGACTACGATTAGGTGAGACAAGTTTTAGGATATAATAATAAGTGTATAATTTCCATCACACTTTTCACCTGAGTCTCCTGTGTTTCTGAATAAAAGAAAGTAATATAACACACGCAGTTATACAATTTCCGAAAGGCATATTATTTAGAAATAAAGAAGAACTTGGTTATTATTTGGTTATTAGGACACATGAGGAAAGAATTTCAGTTGCATTCATTTAGCCAAAGACATCCATGACTGAAACAAGCTTCCTGTCACCACTGACCACCCTCCTAGCGTTCATGTCTCCACGGTTTCCCTGTCTAGTGTCTTTATTTTGATTTACTCCCTTGTTGTGGTTCCATTCCTTCGTTTCGTTTTCTGCACCCCTCATAATTTGCACTTGTGTCTGGTTTAATGCTCATTTGACCATGTTTTTAAGCCCTGTTTTAGTTTAGTCTTGTTGCTATTTATTGTAAGTCCAGCTGCTGTTTGTTAATCGAGGCTTCCGTGCATGTGAATATAAGCCTGAATGTTTATCCTCGCCCCAATGTTATAGCCTGCATCCCTGGTTTGTCTTCGTGCACTTTTCTTTACTTTAGTTTATCATGAATTCTCGGACTCTCCATGTTAATAATTTGACCCTGGACTTTGGATTTGCCCCTAATAAATCTCACTCTTTTCCACACACTGCTCATCGTTACACTTCCCCAACCTACTATATTTACATTAAAACTCCGTCAACAGCAGTCTTTAGCGTTGAGGGTTTTTTTAATCTGTGTAAAATTACATAATTTCTGCTGTTTCAGAAGTGAAGGATTTGCGTGCTCTAAATTTTCATAATTCTCGTATTGCATAAGACATTTATTTCCATTATATGTTTTAGCATTCAGGTGGTCATTTTTCTTTTCAACAGTTATTGGCGTGATCCAATAGATCCAAAGTCAAACGAGTACGCACATCATGTGTTGAACCCATCCATAGTATTTTTCTGCTTATCTAATATGCCAATATTTTCTCGTAACCATCCCACCAAGTACGAAAAACACCCAAACCTAAATGCTTAGTAACTAAAGTAAAGCTTGTGTCAGTGTCTTAATTTATATTCTGCATTAGTTCATCAAATGGTTATTTATTGAGAGTGAGTCTGTATTTTGTATTTGAAAAAAAATAAAACTGTCAGCATTAAGCAGGTTTGTTGTCAGGTTTGAAGGCTGTGGTTGTGCTATTTTTCTGGCCTTTCTGGTCAACTAATTTCTGTACCCAGTCATTCCATCAAGGGAGGTGTGTTGCTATTGAAATGTCTAACTTCCTTCATCTAGGGAATTCATGACATACATTAGAATTACATTTATTATAGCTGCAGGTGGCAAGTAAAGGGTCCAATCATTTTATCACATCTGCACAACTTGGTTGCTGATGACATCCCATATAAAGTTCACCAGCCTTTGTGGTTGGTTTTGAGGTTTTGTTTCCAGGAATGTTGTATTTTGAAACCAATCTCTCAATTTTCTCTGCTGAATTGCTTTATATAAATATTATTTTTCTGATTCGACATGACTAAGAAATATAGTTCCCCCAGAAGGTCAGTTCACCCCAAATGTACTTGCATTCACAGTATGTTCATATACACCATTGAAGTTTGGTGATAATCTAACACTCTATGGCTAAGTTTTAGCCTATTAATAAAAATCCTGCTCTTGGGGATTGATAGTTAAATACACATATTTTTGATCATTATTTACAAGAAGATCTGCATTTTTTACATTTAAAAGGTATCTCTAGATCAAAAGGTCACTGACTTGTTTGAAAGGTGCATTTGCCCAACTAATTTAGGTATCAAAAATCAGGCAAAAAAAAGGTTTACGAAACGTATTGAACTTTTTTTATGAAATAGTCACAAAGTATTGCACTGTATAAACTGCATTTCTCATGCACAATTGGTACACAATGGGATTGACTCATTTTTCTTTTTTTAAATACCTTTTCATATGTCAGAGGGGCTCTGTTGGCAAAAATGTCCTTTAATTGCCATGCTAGCTCAAAGTCCATAAATCAATACTCATGTCAAGTTTCATAAGAATTACTCAAAGAAGTCTTCATTTTTTTTCAGCTGTTTTGAATGAATCAGTACACCTTGGAAGGATTGATAGGTATGTAAGTGCCATATACCATACAAATATCAACATGTTTCAGTCTCATCAACATTTTGATACCAAATTTGGGAAGATTGGAGAAAGGTCCTACGACTAGTGTGTTACAGTTCATCAGCAACATAAAAAGTAGTAGGATATTTAAATTTAAAGTAATTTCTACAAGAATCAACGTTATAGAAGTCCACTGAAGCCAGTTCTATGATTAGCCCATTACCTGAAAAACATTAGCCAATGTTTGAGTCATCCTTAGGAATCCTTCAGCTTGCTTACAGAAGCAGTATGCAAAATTTCATCTTGATCACAAGAGCAGTCATTGAGAAACAGTTATTTGCATATTATAATGCCCCATATTGACAAAACTGCTACATTTGGTAAGCTACCTCAAAGTCAATACTGGTATAAGTCTTTTAAATTTCATGAAATCTGAACATGTCGTTCAGGAGTGACAGCTAGTTAAAGTTAAAGTTAAAGCCTGACCTTTGTACTACTAATTTGTACTACTAATATTAGACTGGAATAGGACAGCTGTATTTTTTATGTCAGGTTTTTTGTTTAAATAATTATTGAGATTCAGACTCTTGCAAATATTTTGACACCAATTTCATTCAGATTGTGTGAAAATCCTAGGACTGGTTTGAAATTAGCAAAAAAATAAAAAAACAAACAAACAAAAAAGTGACATCTAATGGGCAGAGCCTATCTGAATTCAGGAGAAGCCAAGGAAGAATTAAATAAAAAATAAATAATATTATTTCTATATTCACCTCCGTCTTTTCTTTTGAACATCTGCAAATGTTAAATATAGTTTTGTCTGCAGTTCATAAAGGAAAAAGCAAAAATACATTAGAGTCAGAACTTTTGTTTCTTTGTCACACAGTTTTATTATTTTTTTGAATTCTTGTATTGTCTTTTAGCACACATTGGCAAATGTGTCCATCCTCCTGTCGATTGTCCTTGGACTTGTCCTCGGCCTCACACAGGCAGGTGAAAAAGGCTGTCACGGAATTGAGGGCCACACCTTTGCCTCTTGTTGTGCTTGGACAGCAGCTGCTGGTGCACCTTCCTCTGTTCCTCCTGCTCCTCAAGTTTGGCCTCCTTATGAATCTGCTCAATGGTCTTGGGCCCGTGGTCAGCTCGCCGCGACACCCAGTTATTCTAGAAAAGCAAAATCAGCAGATGCATACTTTTGCATCACCATGCGCTGGAATGGCAAACACAAACACACAAACACAGGCAGAGTCTCTAACCAGTCGCAGGTCGATGACGTCCTGGAGCAGGAACCGAATGCGTGAGGAACCCCTCCTCTCCTTCACTGTCTTTTTTATATATTTAAAGTAATGATCCATTTTTGGCTGAGAGAGAGAGAGAGAGAGAGAGAGAGAGAGAGAGAGTGTAAGAGAAACGTCGACAAATTTCAGATATTCTTCACCTTTCGATTCGATCAGGTGTGCTCTCAGCTGAACTCATGTCACAAGACGTTTATGACTCTTATGTAAACCCTGCTGCCTTGCACGTTGGTCAGTGCTGTAAAGCAGTTCACTGCCATTGTGGGTGTAGCTGTGCTGTCATCAGCTGCACTTGGCTTTGGGGAATCCAGGGTGCAGCAGCAGGAGGTGGCAAACGTGGAGGAGGCTGTGAGAGCAAAACCTTCTAACAGCTGACCAGTCCTGAATAAAAGCCTTTCATTTTGTCAGCTGCAGTAGGAGCAGAGCTAACAACCACACTAACAACTTCTCTAAACAATATGAACTTGGACACTTTTAAAATCATTGCCAAGGCCTAATAATACACTGATATCAGCACAGCATGCTAGTCGCACTATAGATGATGATCCTAATTAGTTGGCTACCCTGTAGTCAGAGTGCAGGCAACAGGCAAGCAACAGAAAACACTGACGGCAAAACTTTTATAAACAACATTTCAACATGCTTGTTTTTTGGTTAAAAGCGTGCATGGAAAAAAAAAAAACCACAATAAAAAAGACCAGGAAACTTGAACACAAATAACTGTCACACTAGTTGGTGACTGAACTGTCAACATCACAACTGCCATTCCTACTAGAGACAAAATTGACAGTCAATATACAATATCCAAAACTTCTTCATCCAGTTTCGATGTGTAAAGTACTTGTTGTGAAAAACGCAACACAGACCAAATCTGGACAAAATCCGCACAGCCGCTGCACTGCACACTAGCACTCATCTACACATGCGCCGTAAACCTTTACATGACATATTAAAGATAAACCGATGCAAGTGCTGAGCATCTGCTGAGAATATTAAATCAACCCAGACCAGGCCCGCGGCCTGCTTACCCTGGCCTTCTCCAAGTCCAGGTCTTTGCCGATGGCTGTGAGGAGGTGGCACAGACGCTCCAGGCTCTCCTCGCTGTGGTTCATGAACAGCTTGACCACACAGTCGTGCATGATGGCCTCTGACAGCATGTGCAGCTTGAACAGCTCCCCGATGAACTTGATGTTACCGATGGACCTCCTGTGGGCCTTGTCCTTCGCCTCCTCCAGATCCTCCTCCAGCCTCTCCCGCTCGCTGGCCTTGCGAGGAGTAACCAGAACAAAGACAAAAGCAAGAAACAGTGCGTTTGGACCCGATAACGACCAGGCCGCCTCCCAGCACTGCTGCCGATTTCAGTCCCCTTTCTCCTGATCTGTGGGTTGGTGAGTCGGGTAAACTAGACAGGAGTGCTGCTTACTGAAGTGGCCGCTTCCAGCTGGTGCCGCAGCTTCTCCAAAACATCATCGTTGACCTTGTCCTTCTCAAACTCCTTCTGACAGCGGTTCAGCAGCAGCTTTTGGAAACCCACAGTGCTGGTGGGCTTGTCTGCCATGGGCACTTTTAACTACACAGGAAAGACATGTAGGAGAAACACTTGGGTATAAGACAGTGTTGAGAGTTCTGTTACTAAATAGAAGCTGATTAAAGCTCCATGTCAGTTTAGAGTGGTTCAAACAGAGTTCACTTCTGTGTGGCATTTGCCTTTGTATGGAACTTCAGCAGCAATGTATGGGAACATGTTACTCACCATAGCCAGGCAGCTGCACATATTGCCATAGACCATAGAGAAGCTGGGCTCATCGATGGCTTTTTCAAAAACCAGATCAACCACGCCTTTGAGGCGCTCCTCCGTGTCGATGGTGAGGTCCATCACCTGCTTCATCAGCTGGTTAAACATCTGCGGTGTCAGTTTGTTCAGGATACTGCGCACCTTCTGGAAAAGCTCCTGGAGAGGAAAACAGACTACCGACTAAGCTTTCCATTACAAAGATCCCAATCTTTTGTTAAATTCAGCAGTTCTTCCACATAATGACTAACTCCTCACTTTCACCAAATATTTACTCTGCCATTTGGAACTTCGTCATGAACAAAAATCACTCAACTTTGCTATATAGACCGATAAAGGCATCATACATCAATCACACTTTCCGAGAAGTGTAGCACTGGCAGCAAACAGTTTATCAAATCTTATCAACTAAAACCCCTCATGTGCTCCAAATTCAAATTAAAAGAAAACCCATTAGAACCAGCTACAAGAATTTAAGATTTAATCAACATATAACTCCTACAAAAATATATATATATATATATATATACATAATAACCAAATCTGATCCAATAATAACCCTACCGACCAGACAATGCAATGAAGATCTGTCAATCTCTCCAAATGCTGAATTGCACACAAATTTGCAAGAATATTTTTAACACAACCATTGGGTGTTAACCTATAATATATACAAGATCATCCACAGAATACACTACAATATCTACAATACTCTCTCACCAAAATCAACACCACAATCAACACAAGGAACAACAAGCACACAATATCTGGTCCTCAGTATCATCACACCCCCTATTTACACTAGAAACCCATGTCCCCCTGCATAGCTACATTCGTGCACACTCCCCGCACACCCACCCAATTAAACAACGACTCTATAATTTAAATATCCAATTCTTGAAGAGCATATCGCAAATAAAATTAAGTAGCTTTCAAGCCAACCATAACAGGCTGTGACTCTGAAATCTGAAAACAGGGCATGGCGGAGTGAGGTGCTGACCTGAGTTTTCTGGGTCTCGGGGTTCTGGGTGTTCTCCCTTTTCATGCCAGGCTTCCAGGCATTCTCGGCCTTCTTCAGCTGCACCTCGTCGTTCATGGACACGTTGGTGATGATCTTGCGGGGAGGCAGCCGTCTCGGGCCTACACTGAGCAGCTGAAGCAACAAATGGGTGCTCTTTATTATGGGCGGTAACATTGTCACAAAGACCTCGGTCACAAAAGATGACCAGGCGCTCATTTATTTGTGACAGAAGAGAAGGGATGAGCGGAGAGACCCACCGGTGCACCCCTGCCTCCAGGAATTGCCCTGCTGAAGTCTGCAGAGGCTGGGTTGAAGCCTGGGTCTCTGGCGATAAGGCGAGGGCCCACCTGCTGCAGGGGCAGCTTGTTTTGTTTGATCTAGAAAAGAACAGAGTCAAGTCGAAGTCCATCAGCCCCTCTCCATGGAATGGTTTTAAAGCTCCCCTAAGGCCAATGTTTTAGCAGGCTTACCTTGTCCAGTACCACATCAGAGATGGGAGGAAGCCCCTCTGGCTTCTGCATGCAGGCAGGCATGAACTGGAAGGCCAACAGGAAGTCTCTATCATACTGCCTCTTCCCATCCTTCAGCTCTGGCTCTGCATGCAGAGAGGGGTACAGTGAGCACCTGGAGAGAGGAATCACCTCTCTGTCAGGACACTGGGCCTGCCCCACAGGAGTGTCCTCTTTTGGCTTCTTCCAGGTGTTGGATAAACTAATAGCTGTAAAACATAACAAATCGGTCTGGTGTCTTTTTAGTGTCCTAACATAGCATGTCATGCATGTGGTTATTTACCTTGACTCAAGCTTTGCCTAAGCTTGGACTGTAAGATGGACTCCACTTTATCCTCCAGCAAGACCTCTGGCTCCTTCCCAGTCTCTTTCAGCTCTGCCCCAGTGGAGGCTCCACAGGCCTGGACTGCCTCTATAACAGCCTGGCCTGGGAGAGTGAGGCCTGAAGGAGCAGCAGTGCTGGAAGGCAATGAGGGCATCAGCGTGCCTGAGGCAACCGCCTCTCCGGCTGCTGGACTTACAGCCTTCGCCTGACAGTGGGCCTCCAGGGCCAGGCCGACATTGACATTCCCCTGCTCTGCTACCTGGCTGTTCAGCTGCTGGGATTTGAGGTAGAAAATGCGAGGATAATGAGGGTGTGGACATAAAAACTAGCAAAAGACAGAAAAGATGGAGAGAGAGAGAGATAGAGAGAGAGAGAGAAAGAAAGAGAGAGAGAGAGAGAGATACTGCACACACATGCAGAAGAAGGGGAATGGCAATGAGGGTGGGGGGGTGAGCACAGCACAGCACAGCACAGCACAGCACAGCACAGCACAGCACAGCATAATTAGAGAAGTGAGTAGAGAAAGAGACAAAGAGAGAGAGAGAGAGGAAATGAGAAAGCACAAGAGGGCAAAAGATCCAGCCGCAAAGGCACAAAATGTGTGTGTGTGTGTGTTGAGGTGGGGGGGGAAGACACAAAGACAGCAAGAGACAGCAGACAAGCATGGGGTGCTTAAATAAATGGGCAGGAGAAATAGAGAAAGAGAGGAAAGAGGAACACTGTTAACATTTAGGGAAAGAGGACACAAAGTAAGTGCAACAGCGCAGTAGTGAGTGTTCCCTTTACAGAGAGGCCTTTCCTCAGAGGAGCTGAGGTGCTCAGGGTTTGGCTGAATCCTTCTTACAGGGCCTTTATGTGGGCTGTCTGTGTAGAGGGAACACGAGGGAAGATCAGGAGGATTTGAGTGGCTGTGAGGGAGAACTAAGATGGAGGCAGACGAAAGAATAGGCACGGCAAGTCGGAACATCAAAACACATCTGAGAAGCCTTCTTAAATCAGAACAGCCACAATCACACAAGCTACTGGAACCAGTCAAATATGACGGAGGAGGGTCAACGGTGTGACCGAATCACTGAAGAAGGAAGAGAGAATGGCCGGAAATCAAACTACACCATCAGATTTTGTTGCTGATTGTATGATGCTTTTAATAGGACAAGACAATGAAAGCCAGCCAAACAACCAAACAATCAACTCAGAGCTCATTATGAGGGAGGACTAGATGAGAGAGTACTTTGACCTGTGGAGTGGATCACGCGAAGCAGCGGCCTGCAGCCGATCAGGGGCTCAGGCTGCGGGACTGAATGGCTTACCTGTGGAGCAGTAGGGGTAGTGCAGGGACGTCCCACTGGTGGGCTTGTGTTCTGGCTAATGCCTACTCCAGACATGATCTCCTCTGTGATATCCTTGCCATCCTGGTTAGGGTCTCGGATACGGATCTTAGCGAACAGTAAGTTATTTGCATCTATTAAGTCAATCTACAATTAAATTAATTTCACCTCTGAGGCAGGGGGAATACTCACTGTTTTCTTTACCCTCTTAGTGGGTGGAGGCTGCTGAGCTGTATGCACTATTATGGATGGAGATTTGGTGTATATGGTCTGGCCAGGATAGTATGAAGGCCCTGCCACTAGTGGTGACCAAAAAAAAGCACTGGTTTCAGTTAGAGAGCAAACGAAAAACCAGTTTCAGCCAGCGGGAATACCCAGAAGAAAGGTCTCTTTATCGGTGAGAGCACGCATGTGGGTTTCCCAGGTGGGGGTAGAGAAAGGGAAGTCCAAACTCACCATATGCTAGTGGGCAGTCTGCAGGAAAGAGCCCAGGGTAGAATGTACTGGGTCCTGTGGGCTGGAGGGAGTACTGCTGGGGATGTCCCACGTAGGGAAGGCCACTGTGGTGATACTGAGAATGAAACAGAACAGCAGAAGTAAAGGGCCTAGCACCAGACATGGCCATTCATATAGGACACTCCTAAGAGATATTCGAAGCAGTAAACAAACAAAAAATACAAAAACATTTAGTTTTTACACTGAAAAAAAACTAAACTAGAACTTCTCATTTCTGCTTCCAAGATAAAACATATTTTTATCTACACATTTTAGGAGCAGTTTATTTATTGCTGGCCAACCTGTTTATAGACAGATTTTCAACCCATTTGCTACACTGTGTACATATTTGCACAGGCGCTTTTCTCTGCTCTGGGTACCTGAGGCACGTAGTACTGGAGTACGTAGTACTGGCCGGTCTGGGATGAGGTGAAGGGCATGGGTGTCAGGAACATCATGATGGGCTGGCTGGACACGGGTCGAAAGGAAGCGCTGTTACTTGGAATGGCAGGCTGGGCTGTCTGCATCTGAGGGATCTGGAAAAGCTGGGAGAGGAGAGGAGTGGAGAGTGAGGGTCACAGAGCAGCGTGGCGTATGCCGCAGCAGCCGACTCAGACGCTCGGAGTGAAGACTTTAGTCAAGAGTTGAGTCGTGGACTCTACAGCAGTTGTACTGGGAATGTTGAGGAGATATATACATAAAAAAAAAAAGTTTAAAATTTTCAAGGGATTTTGAATGTACTATTATGCTAGGCATGCAAGATACAAAAAGAAAATCTTTCAAGAGTCTGTTTCACATGCATGGCACTAATACAAGGGTGAATGAACTAGCATGAAAAATTAAACAATTACAATGATGGATGCAGCTAATTAGCCATTATTGCAGGAGAGAGGATATATATGTAAAAGACAACTAATCTTGAATGTAAATTTGTACCGATAACCTGAGTCTATCAAAGCCAATGCTGACAAAATATGACATGAGCTAGAATTCAGAATGTGACAAAACCCCCATCCCAGTTGGCTTTGATGCTCAGAATGGGAACATAGTGAGGGAATTCCTTCTACATGAGAAACAGTAAAATGAGCCTAAGAGGTGATTCTCACATACTGTCTCCCACCGAGCTGTTGCCATCTTAACATTTTCTGGACATAAAATCCTCCCTCCAGCAGTTATGCATGCAGGCAGAAATGAACCTTTGTATGGGCTCCTGGGTAATGGAGCAGCCATACCATGTCCAAAACAGATTATTAAAAAGCACTGGAGTCCAAAGGAAATAAAAAGAAACAGACTAAAAAAGACTAAACATAAAAGACTAAACATAGGTGCTGGCATCCTCCGAACTGGGGAGCAGAGTGGAGCGCAGGTGCACCACTGAGCTACTGGAATGTCTTTCAATGCTTTTTTTGAAGACTGCAAAATTACCTGAATGGATCTCAATCCTCCCTTGAATATTGAAGCAGGAACGAGAGAGAAGCTAGTGGAAGAACGCACTAATGGGTGTAAAGGGTCAGAGAGACTGTAACACGCTCAGATACACTGGCACACACAATTTAAACAAATCTTTAAACAAATTTAAACCAAAACAAGTTTGTTTGTTTTTTTTAAATGACGGAATTGAACACTGTTGTTACAGTGGAATTGTGAGGTCAGAGGCAGAGCAAATGTGTTCCACTAACCTTCCTGGCCCTTTAAGTGCACTACTGCAGATAGACTGAAAACAAATTTCACCTAAATAAAATCACACTGTAACACTGAAAACATAAACACAGACAAGCACTGAATGAGTGGTAAAGGGCATTAAAGCCTAAGTATTACATGGAGATCACTGCTCACATTTTCAATTCTTTCCTTTGACAAAACAACTCACATCAGCAGCCAAGGCACTGCACTGGCTTTCTAAAAGGAGATGGCAGATGGCACTATCAATTAGCTTCACTCAAAAATGGGAGAAAACAAGGAATGCGGCATGTTATGCGCTCGTGCACATAGTTCGGTCACACATCTCTGCTATGGTCTTCCAATGTACACTGCCCTTGATGTGAGGCAATATGGCCACCTACTGTAAGCTCAAACTTGGGTCACGATATCATGCAGAGCCTTCATAATACCCTATGCTTCTGTGCATGTGCTAGTCAGATTCAAGCTCAAATATCGTCTCTCTCAGCTAGCACAGCCCGGCCTCATCTGTCTACAAAACTTCCAAGAGGTCTCCGGTACACTAGACAAATGTTGCTGTTTTGTATTCACAGAGAACATTTATCCAAGTATGTGTACTGGTCAAAAGGTTGGGATGCGGCTGGGAGACAGGAATCCATCTGCCTCTGAGATTGATGTGTGAGTTGGGGAGGGGAGTGCAGTGGCTAGAACACTAAACTTGGCGAGGTTTTACCACAGGCACACAGAGGAGCATGCAGCATACAGTGGGAGGTGCTGCGCTGCGGCGGCGGACATTAGCTGCTGGTGGGCAGGATGAGAGAGCAAACTGGGGGTGGAGGAGGGTGGGGGGAGCCAGACAGAGACTGTGGGGGCAGGATGCGTGCAGACGCATGTCACATGCTGCAGGAATCTGGACCATGTTGCTGACAAGTTCATTGAATGTTTTGAAGCCAACTACAGCACATGCATGTCTGTGTTGTATCTGGGCTTGGTGGATTAGGGTCAAGAAAGACTTATTTTTAGCTGAAGATGTCTATCAATAGCAACACAACTGCAGATAACCATATTTACTGCTAAACTTTGGCTGACATCTCAAGTGAGGCGCACTTCATACAGAATGCCAGGAAAATAATCTCCTCCTAAACGTCAGTAAGACAAAGGAGCTGATCGTGGATTGCAGCAAGAAGCAGGAGCGGCACTACCAACCTGTGACGATCAGTGGAACCACGGTGGAGAGAGTAGATAGTTTCAGGTACCTTGGTGTTCACATCTCGCAGGACCTGTCCTGGTCCCGCCATACCAGCTCCCTGGCAAAGAAGGCTCGTCAGCGTCTTTACCACCTCAGACGCCTAAGGGACTTCAGACTGCCCTCCAAGGTACTGCGGAACTTCTACACCTGCACTATCGAGAGCATCCTCACGGGGAACATCACAGTCTGGTTTGGAAATAGCACCAAGCAGGACAGACAAGCTCTACAAAGGGTAGTGCGTTCAGCAGAGCGCATCACTCACTCGGAACTTCCTGACCTGCAGACCACCTACTACAAGCGGTGCCAAACCAAGGCCAGGAAAATTGTGAAGGACCCCACCCATCCCAACAATAGACTCTTCTCTCTGTTGAGGTCAGGGAGGCGCTTCCGCTCCCTGAAGGCCAAGACAGAGAGGCTGAAGAGGAGCTTCTTCCCACAGGCCATTCGGGCCCTGAATCAGGGAAACTGATAAACTGTGGGGACCACCACCACGTAACATGACTGTATATCTGTACATCTGTATATATAGATTTAGATTTATACTCAATTAACCTGTTACAACAACTGTAGATATGGTACTATACAATGGATCTGTACATTCTGTAGATTGTGTACATATATACTCAACCATATACATTGTACATTGTGTATATAATCATAATATACATATATTGTACATACATTGTTAATATATTTTTGTACATACATAGAATATATATTTATCTGTATATATATATATTTTTCTCTATGCACCCCTGGTTCTCTTCCTCAGTTTGGACAGAGCACTCTCCACCATTTCACTGCGTGTTGTACTGTGTATGTGACAAATAAACCAAACTTGAAACTTGAAACTTGAGAAAGAATACAAGAGTTAATTTAGTGTCTTGTGCAAGTCAATATAACAAGCTCATGGTTCATTGCAGGTGGAGCCACCGTCCTTGTTGATTGAAAACCTTAAGAAGCAGAAGCAACAGTCCTATTCCAAGCTAGAGAAAAAAGGCACAGGACTATCACACAGTAGACTCTGAAATGGAGGATCTCTCACATTAAGGTATGGCTATGCCGCCTTGACTTTTTACCTCCAGACATTCTTGTGTGGTTACTAGATTTTTCCCACATTCCATTAATTTTCTCAAGTAAATAAAGATATAGATGCAGTAATTAATTGAAGAGAATAGCTGGTGCCATCTTTATTCTGAGCTCAATGTTGCATACAGACGAGGTATTGTCCACAGAATGTCTAACAGTCTCAGGTGGGTTCAATCTTTATACATTTTCATCAAGTTACAAAACCATTTTTTTATTAAAATTGTATCTTTAGGTGGTATCCTGGCCTCAATGCGGGACTTGCCACAGAGGCCATATTTGGTCATTCTCACTTCCTGCTTACTTCAAAAGCCTAATTTGGTCTTTTACAATTCCTGCCATCATATTATTACATTAATAATTTCATTTTATTACCTCACTTGAGTACACCTCTAGCTGGATATTGAACCACTTGGTTGTAATCCTAAATGAATCATGAATGACGCAATCAAAGGATCACTGCTTGAAGCCAAGCAAAAAAGTTTGATTTTTCACATTCACAGACATGAAGAACCAGCAGGACGAACCAAGACTGATGTGAACTGTGTGGGAAAGTAGACTTTTCACATACTGTAGAACAAAACCGCTTTGATGAAGTTGTAAGCAAAGAGCTATTAAGAACATAAGCCTGTGTAAATCCTGATAAGCAACTGTAGTTCAGAAGTGTTTGAATATGTGTATTGTTTGTTTGTATTTTCACAGGCCAAAAACAAGTACTGATTAGCAAGATTTACTACCTCCCAGTACACCATTTCTTTTTACTGCCTGAGTAGATGTTGATGGAAGTCAAAAGGCCAACAGAAGCAACAGCCATCTGGTGGTTGCTTCCAGACTACCAGATCAGCTTGATATTCTCTATTGCCTCTCTCTGGCAGAAGACCCACCAGGTCATTCCACATTTGCATAGTTTTGGTGATGCTCTTTGCTTTGGCTTCAATGTCACTTTGGTGGGCTTCTTTGGGTGGGATGATTCCCCCGCTGAGAGTGTGCGGGCTGTTGTAGAGAGAGGATGTGACTCTGGAGACACATCCTCTCTCCAGACCCACATATGGCCACCGCAACCAGAAAAGCACAGGTGAGGAAGGCAAGGCTTCTGAGAGCTACCAGCCAAGCAGGTGTGGACAGAAAAGAGGTGCTCTGTAGCAAAGAGAAAGGAAGCTGATTGCTTGGTATTTAAAAGGAGAGAAACCTGGAAGCTGGTGTGGATAGTATGAAACCCACCAAAAAGGAAAACAACAGCTTCATTTGGAAAAAAAAACAAAAAACCCAACAAAATGCAGCAAGAGAGAACAGGTCTTTGCTTATCTTAGATAAATCAGTGTTTGATATAATCAATGCTTAAAAAAGCATGGTAGCCAGGAACAAAAAAGTAACCAAAAGTATTCAAGGTGAAATGTGCAGTGTATTGGCTCAGTCATTTCAACTGTTCCCCATTTTTTTTATATCAATTTTCATCTCTGATAAGGAAGATGTGGAGGGGAACCTGGGAGCCTGTTGGACAGGGTAATGAACTGGATTGCAGGCTCAAACACTGTATGCACTTGAAGGACAGTGTTCACTGCAGTTCTGTGTACGCCTTTTTTTCTATCGTGACTTTGTATCAACCGGGAAGGAGCAACTGTCATTCACATCCAACAGGAATGCAGCTAGTTGTGACCTTGAGAATTCTTGGCTATGGAATCGCCAAAAAGTATCTTAAGCACTTTAGCACTATTCTAAGACAACCATTGACAATAATTACTCACCTTAATGAATGCTTTGTCCGCATCTTGGCTGCATCTGAGCTGGTGGTTGAAAAGCAGGGCCCGCAGCTGTCGGTTCTGGTGCTGGATGTCATACTGCTCAGCGGTCTGACAGGCACGCACAACTCGTAGGTCTGTTCAAGGTGGTGCTTGTACACCTCAATTTCCATCGTAATTGTCCTATACAACCATTAAAAACTTGACAGAAGTTAAAAAACAGCAGAACGGTTTGTTACAACTGGAAAAAAATAAATAAGAAAAGATTGTTTGTTGTACATGAAAGTCAGTGAGCCATGAGGATAAGCCCTCTTGTCCAAAGTTCTGATCAGCAGTTATGACCTCCTAACACTGCAATCAAAATGCACGGGCAGAAGATGCGTTACTGAAAAAACACTCTGCAGATCTGGAATTCATGTCACCACAGTCAAAGTTGAAGGCTTTGTTCGGTGAAAAGAAAACAAATGCATCAAAGTTGGTGTTATACTCAGTAAGAACTCAGTAGACTAAGAAACTGCAAAATACTCAGAGAACTCTGTGCATGAGTCAGTGGCTCAATAGTCCAACTAAAATCAGCCAGGACCACAGTTTAGTTGGGCTAAACATGAGTCAACTAAATCCTTAGTCAGAGAATGATATTCTGTCTTTGCTGCTTACATGATCAGCTTCTTTCAAATAGCCATGTAAACTTAGTCAACTTAGTTATTTAGGAATAATATCAAACTACATGTGGGCCATCAGATCCTGTTTGCCCTTGAAGACCCACTCACAATCTCTGCCCAAGTCAGAGACTATTTAGAGCTATTATCTTAATTCCAGCACTGGACATGCAATACCTTGCACAGTTTCACAGCTCTGGCACTGCAATCAAGAATGCATACGTCTTAACTAAGAAGGCAACAGTTCAAATGGAAAACCTACTTCCTCTCTGGGAGTGAAGGAAGCCAGCTGCTTGATCTTCAGTGTCTGGTTGAGTCTTGGATGCATCAAGCACAGGGACACCAGCTGATACCCCATGGTTGAGGTGCTCCATATATTGTGCAAGGATCGGTTCGTTATAATCACCATTCTGCATTTTTTAACAGCAGCAACAGCATAAAATGGTTCAGTTAAGGGTGCATCATTGGAAGACTTTCACTAAAATATGTCCTCACCATGTCTCAAATACAGCAATACCTCTTAGAAGCCATTGTACTGCACACAGAATGGACAGTCCCAGCAGTTTCTGTTCCCATATGGAACCTCAGTGTTTTGATTACAGAAAAAGCAATTCACAATGACATGAACTGGTTTCTTCCTATTGAATAGGGAGTTTATATATATAACTGAATTTGATCAAACTGTAGCAATGATTGTGAGCAAGGATCTTTCATTTTACAGCCTAAAAATGAAAGTGACAAATAAATGTATGTTACAAATAAACCAAACTTGAAACTTTATATGAATAGCTTCATGTTGAATATACACAGTTAATCAGTCATTAAAAACTACATTCTATTCATACAGAATGTTTATGAAAGTTAATTTAATCTAATTAACAATAAATGAACAGTCGAATATTGTAGTTCAAACAGTCCAATAGCTGTAGTAATGGCTTAACTCATTTTGCTTATTTAGAGAGAACGATAAATTTGAAAACCCACAGGTTTGTGAATTTGGGTCTCTAAATCATGCAAAAGTAGGTTTTCTATTGCTGAACAGTTAGCTAGCTAACAAACTACCAGCACCTAAACGATCAAAGTTGAAAGCTGAACAATGAAATGGTTCCACAAGGAATGGTTTATAGCCCCGAGTTTCACACTCGCTGACCTCAACTGTTAGCTAGCTAACTAGCTTATCGCTGTGATAAAGCGATACAATCTTTAGCAATGAGGACATGAATAAAGTATCCTTTACAATTTTCACAATATTGTGAAAATTTAATTTGCTGGCATTGGAGGTTATTAAATATTCACAATATCAATAATAATTCCTTGGCTCACAGAATCAGACATTACATTTTTGCTGTTATGGCAGCTGTTATAAAGATCATATTTATACAGAACCCTGTTCAGTTAGTGCTAGTATTGAGGAACCATTGCATAACTAATAGCGGTACAGAGACAGAAACATCATGTGTTCAGATGAATAACTGGATGTGTGTGAGACAGTCTGTGAGAGGTTTGCATTTGTGTGTGTTGCATGACTATGAGTGGAAAAACCATATAAAGGTAAAAACATTACCTCTGCAACAAGGATCTCTTCTATTTGAAGGAAAGGTTTAAGTTAGACACAGTCTCCACAGAGTAAGTTAAATCTGTCTGTGCTAAGACCAGTTGACATATCAGTGGTTTATCACTGATTATGCCTGCCACTGAGATACCACAAATTAAGGACTCCAGATTCCAAGACATAGAGTTGTGCAGTGTGAGCGATACATCAATTTGAAAACTTCAAAAGTCACGTAATGTGTGCATGGCATAAGCATATCAGCAGGTCCCAAAAACATTTGCTATCAGAAATGATTTCATCATAAAAAAAAAACTACAAATTCTAGACTTGAGAATGTGAGCATCAATCCCACTAACACTCACATACTAAAAGAGCACTCTACCACTTGAGCAAAGTTCTCCTAGAGTGGGACTTGTTTGCAGATCGGACAAAAGCTGAAGACACAGTGGAATGGCAATTCTCTAGGAGATCATACCAAATCCTGTATCCACCCTAAATATTTAATCTAGCTGTGAAGTCAAAAAAGCTTATTCCTGAATTGACAGGAATAGTTCTTGCAGATTCTGATATGCTATGCAAACACTATAAAATGTGAGCTATGTTCGATCTGGCAGCCATTGGCTCTAACTGTCTCTTTTTAATGAGTTAAGCAATGCTTACAGAATAACTTTCTATGGCTTCAAATACTTCCAAGAATTAAACCTTGCAGAGCTCTGTAGCTAGACACATTGCCTCTGTGGGTTTGACATGTTCATTTGACAAACTAGCTAAAATAGCATCTTTTGGTTTGAATAAATTGCCCCTTAGACCCAGACAAAAAAATTGCTCAAAATCTTTCTGCTTATTCATGCAGCAATGACCCAGATTTCCAAAGAAAGAGGACGTATGGTTAAAGCTAGAAACAAATGCCTACTCTGTGCTCAGGCAGAAAATCTGATATTTTAAATATGTCCCTAAAAGGTTTATATTCCTTGGCTCACAGAATCAGACATTACATTTTTGTTGTTATGGCAGATTTCATGGTGTAATAGACAGCACTATGTAACTCGCAGCAATAAAGCTCAGTGGACTTTGCAATTGATGATTTCGTCACTGTGTACAACTGCACTGAACTGCTCTTTAACAAAAGCTTCTGCACATTTGCTTTTGAAGTTTAATTCAAAAGTTGGCTGCAGAATAACCATTTGTCAGAGGGAACAATATGTGTCAACTTTCACCTATGCTCGGTCGAAAAGTGGCCGTAATCTTGTTGACACCAAGTCTACAATTTCATGGAAAGGTTCCCTTCACTGCTGCACCGAGAACTGCAAAAGGAATTGAGAAAGGCCGATTAGCTCAGTTGGTCAGAGTGGGGTGCTAATAATGCCATGGGTTTGATCTCCATATGTGCCCTGTGCCTCTTCCAGGAAGATTTTTTAAACCATTTTCAATAATGGCACCACTTTGAACCAGATACCTTTTTCTCTTCTGACAGCTGCACAGTGGCCTTGTGAAAAGAATACAGTATAGAAAGGCACCCACAAACATTACTGTACACATCAGAGGTCAGCACAGGAATGTCAGTTTGTAAGCCTGCCAAATCTGCCCCCACAGGCTCCCTGAGTTCTACTAATCGCTCCAACACCTTGTTTCAACCTCAGTTTCTTTTTTTTAAATTTTCCCATATGCTCTTGAACAAGGTCCCACATCTCCTTTAACAATAAAACAGTAAACATTACACATGTACCAATATAAAACAATATGTAAACAATGTGAAAATAATGTTACTAACTTTGGCAGTTGTGCTGCTTCTAAAATAGCCCACCAGCTTCCTTGACTTTGTACAAATGGCAGATAGCACTGGGGTTAGTTCAAGAGCCTTTTAAACAACTATATTCAGGGTGTGAGCAATGCAGAGTGCATGAGGCAGCTTCAGCTATTTGCCACAGGCAATCATATTAGATGTGCCATCAGTAACCATGTGACTTTATTTTATTCCCCATTCTTCCATAAAAGAGGATTTCACACAGGCCAAATTTTCAGCCGTATGCGCCTGCAGGAATTTCACAACACCAAGTAGTGTAGACTTCAGAAATGTGTTGTCATCTATAAAATGGCAGGTCACAGCCAAGAAGGCATCCACATTAAGAGATGTCCACATGTCTGCTGTCAAACTCATTGCAAGAACTTTCTGGACCTCAGCTTTGGCCTTCTCTTTCTCTTGTTGACATTTGGCCTCAACCATGGCCTTTACAGTCTAAAGGGAAGGAAGAAAATAATTATATATATTTTTAATACTACTCTCATAATGTATCCATGTCACCACACATACCTTCCTAGTTGGGAGAATATAAGTTGAATCCAATTTTGCTACCAAGTCCCTGAAGCTTTTATCCTCAACTAAGCTAAATGGCTGTGTGTCTCTAACTATCATGGGGACCAAAGCCTCATCCAGCTCTTCCTTTCTGGTCACTGCTTTGTAAAGATTAGATTATACTTTGTCACCAAAAAATATAGTACTCACCAATGAAATTCACTTTATAATCCAATCCAAACTGCAAATAACATCATATATATATATATATATATATATATATATATATATATATATATATATATATATACACATTTTATATACATGTGCATAATAACGTTAACACCTTGTGACAACTGATAAATAAGCCAAATGACATTGGCAAGGGTGACAGTAGGAAAAACTCACTGGAGGGGACTTGGAAGGTGTCAGACTCAAAAGGGAACTCATCCTCCTTCGGTTAACCCTGGATAAACCTGGGCAAAGATGAGTTGGGTAGAGGATGGCTGACAAATTGTAAGCATGAAAGATACACTACAGCATTCCTACACAAAGACATCATAGGAGATAGAAACAGAGCACAGTTCACCTGGATAGAACACCTGGGTAGAAATACAGTAACTCATTATTATAACAGTACAAAGAAATGAAATGTGGATCATCCAGGTGAGGTTCATCTGCTAATCTGCACATAAATATTGTTTGTGACAGTGCAGAATGTTGCAGGTAAATGGAGGGCAAGGTGCTGTCATTTTAAGCATTTTAAGGCAGGTCCAGGAAGGAGAAACCCCAGCAGGTAGGAAGAGTTAGTGGGGAGCACAGATAGCACAGCACTCCAGAATCATGTACTGGAGCATGGTGTGTCCACTGGGAGGAGGTGGGGTGGTTGGAAGAGCATAAAAGACTGTTGTTACTGCAAAGATTCATTTAGACCTTTCATTTGGACTGTTATTCTTTTTTTAGGGGGCGGGGGGGGGGGCATGTATTTAATGAAATAATAACGAAAAATTAATAGATGAATTCATACCAACTCAAATTTGCTGGTAAAGAAATCATTTGTAAGGTAAAAGTTATTTTAAGAGTGATGTTAAGGAATTTTTTTAAATGTTAATTATAATTTCATTAGAATAATTCTAACATCTACGGGATGATCTGAGGGTTAAAGAAAAAAGAGGTGGACCTTATGGGCAATAAAGCAAAAGTCGTTATTGTAGTACAAGACCCTTTGTTCTAGCTAAGTGATCTGCTGCATCTCAGTTTGAGTCATGTAGAATTCTAAAGACAGAAAGTCTTTATTCTGGCATAAAATAAAACTGAAGGGGGAAACATACTTTGAGTTAGTACCAGTAGTTATTGATTGTACACAAAGTCCAGTATGCATCCAAATGTAATCAAGAGATATCTGTTGGTAGCTGAACATCTCCAACTCGTACAATGCAATGTTTCTTCTTTGTGTCAAATGAACTTAACAATTCAAACATCCATAACTGGCCGTGTTTCTTGCCAACATACTGGTGTTTGGACTTATGGGATTACATGTCTGTTGCCTTCAATAGCTTAGTTGGTAGAGTGGAGGACTGTAGAATTTAAAACTGTTATCCTTAGTCTGTCAGTTAAAATCTGACTCAAAGGAAGTTTGTTTTTTCACATACAAGCTTCTTTTTTTAAGTGAGCAAAAAGAGCGTCCCCTGACCAGGAATCAAGCACAAGTCGCAGTGGTGAAAGTGTTGAATCCTAGCCACTCACCCACCAGCAATAAAGCTCAGATGCTTCTGACAAACATTTTTCAAACTCTGTATTCCTAGTATACTGACGATGTTTGTATGCATACTGGACTTGGTATGCATGAGCATTAGGAGGTCATAAAGAGAGGTATTCATATTTCTTTTTATTCCACATAAAAATTAAGTTTGAAAGAGAATCCTAGCCACTAGCTCACCAGGGATAAAGGTGACAGTTTCCTCTGACATGAACATGACCTACATTCATTGGTAACATTTTGATCGAAACCAGGCAAAAGTATTTAGTCACTAGCTGAAATAGCTCAGCTGGGTGAGTGTTAGATTGAATATCAAAAGACTCCTAGTTCAGTCCTGGGTTTTGGTAGCTGTGCAAGACCAAGCTCCTCATCAAACTGTCCTCTTTTTAAGAATATTTCATAAACTTTTACATTCCTTTCCTAAAAACGAATGACATTACTGTTTTTACGCTATTGTTAGAAGTCATAGTGTAATAGTGCTCTAGACTTTGAATTCAGTGATCCTACTTAAACTTTAGTGGAATTTGCACTTCCTTATGATATGTTTCCTCACTGCACAGAGAGCCATTTGAACATTGGCTTCTGTATAAACGCTTTTGAAATGTTTTTCATTAGTTGTCTACTGGCCAAACCACTGGACAAGGGGAGGGTAGGTGTCAGCTTGCATGTATGCTTGTGTTGGTATCCTGGTTCACACACTCCCTGTGTTTTCATGGAATGGGGCCTACCTCAGCTTCCTTTGGCTCATGGATGGGCTTTGTCCTACCAAAAAAGGTGATGCAAATAAGTCATCTGCTTACTAAAGTTCTTGAAAATCACACTCTGCGAAGAGGCATTGCATAATGCAAAAAAACCTTCAGAAACAATACACTCTAATGACAGCAACCAACATACTTAATACAGGAGTGACCTCAGGGGTGATCTCATCCAAAGGCCACAACAGGAACAACAGGCTTAAGAAGGGACACATGAAATGACCTCAAAACACAAAAGTGAGCAGGTAAGTTGAGTTGATATGTGACTTCATTAATGTGCTTGGTCATTTCATATGGACCGATATACTTGGGACCTAACCTGCGACATGACCCCGGCTTGCGGTAGTCCTGTGTAGAGAGCCACACTCTGTCACCAGGTTGGTATATCGGGTTCTCCCCTCTGTGCCTGTCCGCAATTTCCTTATACGTTCAGAGAACTCATACAATACACTGATCTGTTTCCTCCCATACCCTTTCGCTCCGCTGCATCCACTCATCCACAGCGGGGAAACCAGCTGATATGGAAGTCCATGGGACATTTGAGGCTGATAACCTAAAATACAATAAAAAGGAGTCAAGCCAGTGGATGAACTAGTAAGTGAATTTTGGGCCATTTCTGCCAATAAGAGGAACTTGGACCGGTCTGATGGATTGTTCATATAAAAACAATGTAGGAATTGGCCATTTGACTGTGGATGTAAAACTAATAGCTACCCCGATGTGTTCAATATAGGAAGCCCAAACTCGAGATGTGAATTGATGTCCCCAATATGATATTATGTCCTCTGGGATGCCAAATATACGGAACACCTGGTTAAACAAGGCTTCCACAGTTTGGCAGGCTGTAGGCATACTCGGAAACACAATGAACCACACACCCCTGGAGAATCCATCAACTACAGTGAGGACAGAGAGGTCAGTAACGCAATCTAAGGTGATGTGAGACCAAGGACTTTCTGGTACGGGAAGAAGCATGAGCTTTCCTGTGGGTAGGGTCTTAGGCATCTTGCTTTGACTGCAAATTGAACATGAAGAAACATACTTATAAATATCGCTTGTCATAGCCCTGAACCAGCGAAGAATGAGCCCACTTCAACAGATGGTCACAGCACAAGGTAGGTAATGTTTTCCCGACAGACATTCCATTGGGATGACTGTGTCTTGTATGGCTTGTTTATTCCATCATCTATTTTATATACACTTGTCTATTTAATCATCTATTGTAACTTGGACTTGTCGTATCGTTGTGAAAGTACAGCTCCTACCCCGATGTTAGCAGCATCAGCTTCCACGACAAATGGAATGGAAGGATCAGGATGTCGACGTATGCTAGTCGTGGTAAAAGCTTCTTTCGGTTTCCTGAATGCTTGATCAGCCTCCTGATTCCAAAGTAGCTTGGTCATTGCTCCTTTCAGGAGGGCTGTGAGAGGAGCTGCAATGCTGCTAAAATTCCATATGAAGCATCGGTAAAAGTTTGCAAATCCCAAGAATCTCTGGAGTTTTTTAACTATAATAGTAATGGGCCACTGGAAGATGGCTTTGATCTTCTTATCATCCGTAGTGATTTCACCATGGCTGATCACGTATCCTAGAAAAGTTATAGTTGGAAGGTGGAACTCACATTTCTTTCCCTTTACAAACTCAATAAACTTTTACTCTTTACTACTCAATGCATAAAGCTGTCTGTGTTTGATGTGCTCTCATTTTCCCACCACATCCATTTAGCAGTACTTCTGAATAACCGAAATGGCTTAAAACAGCTGAGGGGATGTTTGAAACTGAGTGATAAGATGTTCAGCAATTTATATATGATAATACAAGGCAGTAAATTAAATTGGGCTGAACTGGACAATAGTACCTGGCATGAAAAGTATGTCGTAGAGAGAGTAACAAAAAACTCAACCTCTCACCTCGCGCTCTGAGATGTCTCCGTCACTGTCTGTAGTGTCCTCTAGGATACTGCTGCCCTCACTAAAGTGTGTCACCCTGACCGGGTCAAACATCTCTTGAACATAATAACTACACAATGGAAAATCAGCTTCAAGTGCTGCACTGAGCAAGAGTGCACTGTAAATGGCCAGATATAAATGGCAATGTCAGTAGTAAATTTATATATGCAGTCATGGAACAGGACCTAGCTGTAGAGCACAGCTTTAAGGTGCATATTATGATGTGCTCTTAGCAATCATCCTCCTGGCTGTGTCTTGCTCTTTTGGCCAAATGTTTCTCTTCCAAAGCAGACAGACCAGACTCGCTGCATATTACTCCGTGCACTATAAATAAACCACATGTATAATGCCTTGTAAACAATGGAAGAAGGGAAATTTGAATTGTGACTACTTTGTTAAAGGGGCGGATAAGGCACCCCACCCAAACCCCCCGAAAGCTGTTCTGTTATCCCTAATTGCTATGCAATAGTCCTGTGATTAACTCAAAGGCTGGAGAAGTTTCACCTTTCTCTACTTGAATCCTGAAGGCTGTTTGGTTCTGTAGCCCACAATCCATCCTGTGTAATTAAACATTCACATCATAACTCGACCCCGTGCAATAGGGCAAACTCACTCGGATGGGGGAAAGGATCACAGACTACCTGTACTGCTGCCGCAACTCTGCGGCCATTCCAACAACATCCACATACATTCCAGCAACATCCTATTATAGGACACAGTGGGCTTAAGTACACCCATTTAATAGCATGTTGGACCTTCTTTGGCCTCCAGAACTGCAGAAATTCTTTCTGGCATAGTTTCCACTATGTGCTGAAAATACTCTGCAGGAATCTTGGTCCAATCTTCATAGGATATTTTCTCTCAAATTACATGGAGGGACTGACATGTTCTAAACTGCCTGTTATACTCTTACAGCCGCTTTGAAATACAAAAAAAACATATTTATCTTCCACTCCACTCAAGGATGGCCACACTTGGAATTTCCCTTGGCACATTTAAAACATTGTGTGAGCCAGATAGCTTCTGATTTCAACCTTCCAATGCTCTGAGTATTAGTGTTCCATGCATATGAGTTGCTTCAACACGTCCATGCGTGTTGTAAAGAAACACAGTGTAAGCAGTAGTAATGAAAGTGCATCTCTACCTCAACAGTGCATCTCTACACTTTCGAAATGCGCTGCAAATTTAGAAAACGCATACAACTTCAGGAACAAAGTATCAAGCACAGATGAAGACGTTTCTATGGTTATCTCGGTTTTATAAATATTAGCCTATAGAGTTGGGCTTAGTACGTGAATAAAAGATGGAATTAAACATGCATAAATTACGGTGTCCTGGAAAACCCATCGTGCTGCAAATAAACAAAGCATATTCATCAAAGTGGTAACACACTTTAGAAATGCGGTGCAAATTTAGAAAACGCATACAACTTCAGGAACAAATCCTGTCACAACATAACGGAAGTGCTGTTTCCGGAGGACACGGAAAGGGGTGGACTTCTATGAGATTAGCGTGAAGTCTATTGGAAGTAGTGACAACTGAGTAAAAAGGGTTGTTTTTTTCCAGTTACCACGGTGTTATCAAGGGTAGGTATGTGATACAGAATTGAAGACTGACCTATTCATGCTCTGCATTCTTGCATATTTATTTATACATAAGGCAGCCTTAAAAACATGGGATGGAAATCCCATTTAACACAATATGCACTGTTTTACAGTCAGAGTGAAATGAGTAACATTCTCCTTTTAATATATATATTTTAAATGTTAAAATTCTTAACTATGTCAGTTAAGCTGCCAAAAATGCCCCTTTTGAAATTTGTATTTCTAATGTCACAAGAACACTTTATTGACCTATCTCTGCCTATTCAGCCTATAGAGGTTTAGCACACCCACTTAAATTGCCTTTCTCAGGCATTTCAGCTCTGAGTACCTTTTGAATGAAGCACAATACAGGGCAGCCAATCATAAAGGAGCTCATTTATCTTACATCCGTCTTAAAGGTGCAGTAGCAACTGTTGAATTCCAAGCGATATATATAGAGAGGTTGGAAATTGGTTGTGCAAAAAAAAAAAAAAACCAGGCTGAAAACGAGTCGTTTCCGCTCTGTGAATTGGGAGAAAGGGACAGTGTGTGGAAGCCCAACCCCAGTCATATAGGTTTGCTTCTAACAGTACCATTACCATCACCCACTCTGGTGCACTAGTTTGAGTGTATTAGAACTAGTAGCAATGCTGAAGCATTACATGTATCTATAACAAATATTCTGACCATGATGAAGTGATAGGTTTGTTAAGGCAAACTGTGTATGCAATACATGTTGCTTAGGTCACTTGCTCTAATTGTACACAACTCTAAAGCTACACAACTGTACATTAGTTAAAGTCTACACAGTGTCAGTCATGTGAAGTACAACTGAAAGTTCCCCTGTTGTATTCTTCCAACAATCAAGTTCTGCGTAAGTTGGGGCAAAATAATATGAGCTTCACATCAAAGAACATTTTAAACAAATGGACTGTATGTACATCTTTTTTCTAATGTTACAATTGAAGTCTAAAGTTATATCTCTTATCAGTGGAGGATGCACTTGCTCAAGCCTTTCCTTTAGATTCCTTTTGTACACACTACAGACTGTGACCTCGAGATGCTTGAATGAATGTTGAACATTCACACTTGTGTATGAGTGCCGACTGTTAGCTAATGCATCATGATGAGCCTATCCTTTTTGAGTTACTTATTGAGATCATTCTCATAGCGAGTTCATTACACCTTGTGTACTCGATGTAGTGCGGTGAGCAGTTTCAATCTTAGTTACAATCTTAGTTATCAAAGACTCACTCCACCGACCAAAGCCTCTTCTCTTAGACAACATGACAAAACCATTGCAGCTTGAGAGCAAAAATCGAGCCTTGTAAGAGGTGTTATGTTCCATAGGCAGATTGACATCTTAATGCGATACACATGAACTCAATTTTCTTTGCATACATGTACATTGCACTTGTAATGTTTCTGATATTGCTTCTATCCTGAATAGCTCAGTCAGTAGAGCATCAGACTTTTAATCTGAGGTCCCTGTTCAAGTGAAAATATTGTTCTTTGCCACTAAAGTGCGCTTGAGAAGTTTCTTGAAATACCTCTAGATCAACCTAAGTCAAGGGACAGGACCCTGTTGCCTTGAGCCTTGTCGGTAGCCGACAAGCTCGCAAAATACACCAAGCCCGTTGTCATAGCAACCAGCACTTAGCTTGCTCGGACTAGCCTAGCTAAGATAGCCTTAATGGGCTAACAAAGACTCATTTCTACGCCAGGCGCACATACTACAAATGCATATTAGCTACATAACTGTTCCAATAAATGCGTGTATTACCATGCTATTCATTAATTTTCCTGTATGTGCACAACTGTAGACCGGGGGTTCTTTAACGTAATCCTCTTCGCAATTAGCTTAGCTAGCTAATAAAGCTAAGCTAGTTAGCCAGCCTAGCTAACTAACTGATATGTTTCAATGTGGAGACGCAGTAAGAGTGTCTCTAATAATTTGAGTTTGTTTTCAGTCGGTACGTACGCTCAAACGGTGTCATACAGTTATTGAATAAATCAGCAGAAGCTGTTATTAAAATAAATTTCTGCGTCTTTTCGAGGTCTTATCTTGACAGTGGTGAAGCTTAGCAGTGGTAACCTACATACGATTCGCATTAAATAAATTAAATACAAAAAAAACACAAACATCTTTCTACGGTCAACTGAGAAGTCCATGTCTTTGTGAAATTTATTCTATGAGAATAATTTAATACTACTTGCTTTGGAAAAAGCAAACACTTCATGCCAAACTTAAGGTGTGCACGGCACAGTAATTGCTGTAGAAGACACATACATGTATTTTCACAATACACAGGCTGTTCATGTCTGTTCAGTACATGTGGTTATATTACACCTTGGTTATGTGTAATATGGATATAAATGTTAAAATGTTCTATTACAGAACACGACACCTGTTGCGTTTTATATTGGTAAATCTCTGATATGACCACTGTAACATAAAGTTGCGGTTATAAATACGTGAAACATTTTTGATCGACTGAAATGTAGCTGTATGTACATGCAATATATTTGTGATTATGTAAATTAAACAGCTATTCTTATTCTTATGGCTAGCTAAATAAATTGCAATTTCGTCGTCTTCAAGGCATGGCATGGTGTTTATTCATTCTTCGGCATACAAAATGACGCCTTTTCACGTTGTGGAACTACAAATATGGCGGCCTTTTTTCTTTAGCGTTTTAATGACGTAAAAGCAGAGTCTCACCGTAAAGTCGGGCAGGAGGAGCTGGACTCATTTATTTCTTCGTATCTTTCCCCATCTAGCGGTCAATAACGGGTAGTCTTGAATTGATTTCTATCGCGTAATACTTTGGATATAAATGTTTAAATTTCCTGTTGCAGGACAGACAAAGTATAGTCAACCAGTTCTAACCTTTTGATAAAAACTTGAACTTCAAAGTAGGTGAATCTATTTCCTTAAACCAATCAGATCACAGTTCATTTACATAACATCAATGCTTTGAGTGCTTTAGATATGAGAACATCACAGTGATCTTTCTGCTCAAACATCAGTCAGTCTCTAATTCTGTATTATGTGTTTTTATAGCTTCCAACTTTCATGAGTTCCTTGAATCTGTGGAGAAAAGTGCAGACCAATGTAGTTTCTTATTTGTGAACATTTATACATTCATTGTAATTTATTTATCATTTAAATGTTTTATTACTTTTAATTTATAGACATAAGGACACAGAAAACAGTTCATATACTGAATGAATTGTTACAAGGTAATATTTTCTAGATTGTGTTTACCATATGTTTTTATTTCTAAACGTTAATGCAGTGTGTTAATCTGTCACACCGAGGCAGAAGGGGTGAATCTGATATACCCCTCTTCCATTGTCAACTATTCAGAGTCCTCCAGTGGAGCTCATACAACTAAAGAAACACATACAGAGGTCACTGGAGGTTCTAAGTTACATCTAAAGTGGTCTAGTTGTGACGTTGCGAGGATAAGCAGGATGCGGGGACGAGGCACGATGAAACGCACTTTTATTTTTGCAAACATGCAAAACATACAACAAAGCTCAAATACTATGCACATCTCAAACACCAACACACGTACTATGACACACGAGACATATATACACCCAAGCCGATTACACATAACAGAGAACAGGTGAACGACACGAGAGGGTGTGGCAACACAGACGAACACACACACACCAAGATGTTTGAGGAGGGGGCGGGGCCACAACATGACACTAAGCCTGTACAACCTGTACACACTGTTCCAACACTACCCTGTAGGGCACCATCTCCATGGAAGTATATTTTTAAAAGCATGTTTGATAACCATATTTATACTGGAACAATTTAATCAAATGAGTTGTGTTTTTTGTTCCTCTCTAAGACGGTTCGGATGCCGATATTGAGATTTGAGTCTGAGCAAGTTGAGAAACCCACTGTGAGGGTTTCTGGGTGCTCTGGAGGAGCACCCAGAAGTCGTACACCTGCACCAAGCCTGAGACCCCTCTGCCCCTGACACAATTGCCCAGGAATGCGGGCATGTACCTAGACTATGAGGATGGACAGCTGTCTTTCTATTACATACTAACATATCTACATATTTATCGGAAACCTCCGGGAGAAGAAGCTGTATCTCCTCTTTGCGCTGCTGGACAGACACACTTATGACACTGTACTCATCAAAAGCAGCACCAGAGATGCACTGAGTCATATCCCGCTACACACCTCTCAGGCCAGCTTGTTTGCACATTTTGTCATAAAACTTAAGCTGTCATTTGTTGCTGTTATATATAAAATTACCAAATTAAAAAATAAATAAATCAAAAAGTACTTGTGGCTAGAGAAGCACAGCCAATCACATAAACAAGATATAATGTCAGTAATGTTTGCGGCAGGTGTTTCAAATGTGCCCAGACTCATATTCAAAAATATCCATGTTTCAACAGTTTGAAGGTGGCCATGACACTAACAGTTTGGTGGAAATTCCACAAGATATCAAACTCCACACTCACACGAACTATTCATTCTCCCATTTGGAACAATCCAGGCTTTACCATGAACAAAAATATTAAACTTTACATCTTGGACAGAAAAAGGCATTACAAACCTTAAACATATTTATCCTAAGACTTGTTTCATGTCACGCCCACAACTAGCCACAAAATATGCTATAGAAAGCCCCCAGTTCCTACAATACCATCAGCTAAGATCACCTATGTGTTCAAAAATCAATTCCGATACCTACATCCATATCAGAATTTATAAACAAACATTCTTAATACAAAAAACCTATTATCTAAGATATACAAAATAATAGTGAAATCAAATCTCACAGTTACTCTCCCATTGAGACAATAGGAGGAACATTTATTACTAGCCCATGACGCTGCAGTTTGGATTAAAATGTGTAACAATAATTACCACATGACAGCAACACTGACCTACAATGCATTCAGTACAAAATAATACAGAGTACATTATACTACACATTGGATGTTTAAAATTGGTTTCACAAGCTCAGCAATCTGTACATACTTTACTCAAATCACAGTTGACGATTACATTCACGCCACGTGGCAGAGCACACCTATCAAGCAATTTTGGCAAGTCGTCATCAAGTTCGAGTTCAAGTTCAAGTGGTTTTATTGTCATTTCAGCTATATATACAAGTACACAACAAAAACGAGACAACGTTCCTCCAGGGCCATGGTGCAACATAAAAACAACAGTGCAACAGACAACATGCTACACAAGTGCAAACAGTCCAATATAGTGCATCACCAACATATCCCATGCTTTAAATAACCATATCCATCCAACACCCTCTTTATGTCTCCTAGGAGACATATCATCAACCAATATGACAGGATACTATGTATAACATTATTATATTGATATAATAAAAATATTCTTGCAAAAAAACAACAAACAAAAAACATATTCATGAACTGGAAAACAAAAAATAATATTAGTGTCACCCAATAGAAAAATCTATTGATAGAGTATATATATCAATAGAATAATTCTCAGAATTAATCAATAACAGAACCAATAATCTAGAGTGGACACCTTTGATAAAATCCATACAGAGCCAATCCATAAACGATAAATATCACACTCTAATACGTGTACATATACAATCCAACATACATGTACTCACACATAACCATATACATAGATACATACATACATACATACATACACACACACACACACACACACACACACACACACACACACTCACATCATTCCTGTAATGGTGCAGATGGCGAATACTTAAAAATATTATATATACATTTTGCGTTTGTCTGTTCATCTGTCTGTCTTATTTTTAATAATAAAGCTCTAAAGGTCCACTGATGGGGGGTAATAAATTCATATATTTATTTCTCCAGATTTCTATCTCTGAGAGAAAAAAAACGTCCTTTTACAAATTGCACCTCGTTGTGGACCTCGGCTAAGTTTACATTCCAGGTGATTATTTTTAAGTTATAAATAAAAATAAATAAAAAATAAAGTGTAACAGTTCCCGATGAGGCGGTGTGGTGATAGCAGGCCAAAAAAATCAAAATCTTCAATATGTCGCATGTAATTTACTCTAAATAAAAATATTTAGATATGATTTACATACGAGTTCTATTTTTAGGCCTACTAAATGTATACTTTAAATACATTCATTAATTAGCACAGATAATATATCTGCTCTTTATACTTGGATTTCTAACCTACATATTTAAAAATTTAACTGATGTATTTATTTCTGCAGATTTCTAACTCTGAGAGAAAAAGACGTCCTTTTACAAATTGCACCTCGTTGTGGAACTCTACTAGGTTTAATTCCAGGCGAGTATTTTTAAGAGGCTAGATTTGTACTCACAAGCTGCGATGGTGGTTTTTTCATAGCTTCTAAAAGAAGAGGCTGTGGTCAGGGTGGAGTGAATCTTTGATAACCAAGATTGTTGTTGTTTTGGCCTTCAAATAGACAATGGCATTACCCAGTGTCAGGTCTTTCTCAGTAAACTGCAGAGAATGATATAGAGAGCAAGAAATGGTCAAGCACAGTTTAATTGGGTGTGTGTCTGTGAAAAAGACTACAGCTCTCTGATACATTTTTGGTTCAAGATTTAATCATCATGCAAATGATTGTGATTAATGCTTTGTCTGTTTGATTCAAATATTATACTATAAACCTAATATTTTAATAGGGTTGGCAACTTTCTAGATCCGATTACTACATGTGTGTGAAGTACAGGTGCTGTAGCTATACGGTATACAATTGTCCACAGTAGCCTAATTATAATATATACAACTAAAAATGCATCTAAAATAAACACCAGAAACCTGGACTAAGGGTGATGTACATAAGTGCATTAAATCTAGGTAGGACTGCTCAATAGGTAGGATAACAGCAGAACAATTGTCCCACCATATAAGCAAAATGAGAGCCTGCTAAGGCCGCCAAGAGGGTGCCAAAGACCATGTATTTATTTCTATTTGTTTTTTACCGATGTTATGTCAGTGGCAGCTCAGATTTCTGCATAGGGCCCCACACAGGCTTGGGCCAGCCCTGGTATCACGGTGTCGTGCACTGGAAAACCATCAAGCCTGTTGACTATGCTACCAGTGTTGTTCATGTAACTGTGCAAATAAACTGCAAACACAATTACTTTTAGAAGTATCATCCAGTTTCTTTTCACAATTGCCAAAATGTAATGAATCACAGCCAGTGTTCTAAAACAGAGCTGGAATGTATTCCTGGCTGATGTGCCCTGTTTCTGGTTACAAAAAAAAAAAAAAAAAAAAAAAAATTGGTGGATGAATTTTCAATGAAAGTGTTTCACTCAGCAGCCATTAATGATTCTTATATCCAGTATGAATAAATTGAAATTCCTATCCTTGTATCAGGTGCAGCAATTATGTGTAACAATTGTGAAGCAAAAAAGCAAAAGCAAAATTGTAATATAACAATATAGGTAATATAGAACTTGATCTAATGATATTAATTAGGCTATGCAAATAAAACAATTACTTCGGTAGCACATCATTCATGCCTGTTGAATAGGCAGTTTTCTGCTTTGCAGATACTTGAAATCTTTTACTAATCTTTCCCCAAATCCAGTAGTTGCTGCCTTTTACATTAACATGCCAGGATACACACTCACTGGATGTTTAATCTTTCTAGTGGTTAAGCTATATTCTTATAGTCAAGAAAGATATTTTTTAATTATTAATCAGTTAAGGAAGTCAAGCTATTGCATTTTGCTGAGATGAAGGAATATTGCATAACCCTGTACTGGCCAAATAATTAGATTTGATGTTCTATTTTGTGGATTAATCCCATAACTGAATTATTCACATGGTTTTATAGCCATGGTTAATACTTGCTGTCAAAATGCTGAGGTTCATAAGAACCTCTTTCCTTCATAAGGAAGTTTCCTGTTTTTGAAACAGGTAGTTTCAGCATACTAGCTCTTACTGCTCTCTATCTGTTTAACAAATGTTTTGTTGGATTTAACTACTTTCTACCTGGAAACTGGCAACTTCCATGGAAAACTATTTTATCATCACAAACTATATCTAAGGAACTACCACAAACATAAGTAATGTTAACATTTTGCTTTTTCATCATGACTTATGTTCTGCTTCAGAGCACTGAATGCAGCATGTTTATTCTTCGTCATTAGTGGCAGTTTTATCTGTGAGAAGTGTAGATGAATTGCTAGTCTGACAGACAGTACGCATCCAGACAGCAAGGCGAAAGGGTGACGTTACGGCAAAGTAGACGAGCTTCCACCAGCTCATGGGACCACTACACATCCCCAACATTAAGTAACAAAATCCCAGAGACCTTCTGCCTGTGCTGGCCAGACTTCAGATCAGAAGGTGAGAGAATACAGTCATGTGTTGTGTGGCTCAGATTGTTCACACAGTTAGTAACAGTCCAAACACTTTAATTATACTGTACAGTATGAGACCTGGAAATGTGTGTCTGTGTCTGTGTTTTTGTGTGTGTGTGTGTGTGTGTGTGTGTGTGTGCCTTCTCCCCAGGCTGAGCTCCAGCTTTGTACTGTCCATCATCAGAGAGATCTATCAGACTGGCTCTGCTCACTGTGTGTCCAGCTTGTTGAATTCAGCAGAGAACTGCATCAACCTGAACAGCAGAGAGCTGGACTCTGTCCACTGTGCTGCCCTGCGCTTCACCCTCCAGCACTGCACAGCAGTCTCTCTCAGCCTGCTTTTCACCTCCATACCAAAGGCGGAGCTGGAGAGCATTGAGCCACTGCTCTAACACGTCTCCCGTCTCAGGCTTGAACTTTTCTCACAATCAGAATTTTAACACAGAACTGGTCTGTTTAGGGAGTGTTATATAAACGTTTATGTACGTTTATGTGTTTTTCACGAGTTTCCTCAAAAGTCATTTTGTGCCAGCATCACTTAGGTTTTACTGAGACTCCTGTCAGGTAATCAGCAATATCCATGAATATTTACTTCAGAATAAAATGACTTTCTGGAGGAAAAATTGTTAAATTTAGGTGAAATATTTATATTCCCCATTTTACACACAGTCACCCTTCAGTAAGCCACTGACTCAACACCACACAAACTAGGGAAACATTCTGGAAAAGGGAAAAGAATTTTATCATTTGAAACAAAATGTGTGTAAATAGCATTAATGTTAGTAGTTATGTGAGTGTGTTAGTGTTTTGTGACTCTACATGTTGGAGAATGTTGAGTGTGTTCAGCTGCAATAAAGCCATGCTGCTCCAGTTCCTGTCTCTTCTCTGTGTGGGGACTGATATGGCCTGTTGGTCACTGGCGCTGTTTCTGGAACATTCTGAAGGGCTGTCAGAACTGGACCTTAACCACTGTCAGCTCACTGACTACTGCCTGCAGCTGCTGTTCCCACACCAGCACAAAGCCCACATCCTGGAGTGAGTGGACAAGCGGGAGGAGGAATGTGTAGAGAGTCTTGATTGTTGAGTGCACAGTGAACACTAACATAGATATAACACATTTTACTCTTTTTCTCACAATTTAGCATAAAATTTGGAAGGGTGACTGAACATAGAAGCTGTGTTTGTTCATTGTAAAGCATTGTATGTTCCTTGAAAGGCTCTATATAAATGTAACTTTGCTCATTCAGTCATATCCTTTGTTCCTTCAAGGACTTATTTTTCTCAAAAGCAAACAGCAAAAAGCTTGATTTTCTTGGTGATTTTATTTGGAAATGACGACCTCTCTCACTGGCTGCCTGGATCACTGATCACTGCCTGTACTTGGCAACATGGACCTCTGTGGTCTACAAAATATCCAGACTGCTTGTTGAAACACATGTTCTCATTAAAAAGAGAAATATGACATAACAGACTCTATCATTTACAGTTTCATGCCTGATAGATAACAAGTCATGTGTACAAGAACTGAAATAAATGATATTTTGTTTAAAATGTCAAAATGCATAATTATCTGGCCATTAATGACTCAGGTCCACTGACACAAATATACTATTTATTTCTTTGCTTATTCATTCATTTGCTAATTCAGTCATTCGTTTATTCATTTAATTCATTGATATATAAATCTACAGGTGTTTGTACTACTACACGGTGATTTAGTAGAGGGAGGTGTGTTTGGGAATCCTGAACAATGTGGTAATTATAATCCATCTAATTTCAACCTCAGTCACAATGACATCACTGATGTGTCAGCAAGGAGGATCTATGATACTTTCTCCACCAACAACAATATTCACACTGTGAGGTAACTGTGTGTGTGTGTGTGTGTGTGTGTGTGTGTGTGTGTGTGTGTGTGTGTGTGTGTGTGTTTAGGCATTTAAAATAAGGCTGTATTTATTTGAGTTTAAAATTTCAAATTTAAAAGCCTATTTTGATTTTATAGGCTCTTCAACAACAGAATTACAGGCATACAAATCTTCCTCTCAGACAAGTGCTTTGAAGTCTGGTGATGTTGATGTGTTGTTGGCACTGTAATGATGAGATTTGATTTTTCTAGATTATTGGGACTATCCAAATTATATTTTTGTTTTAAGTGAAAAAATTTAATGATTAAAAAACAAATTTTAGTTATCTTATACATTTTAAGATTACATATAAAAATCAAATACTCAAAATGTATTTATAAAGTACTTTTTAAAATTGTATTTTATTTTATTTTATTTACAACAGGTGCTATTACAAAGCAGCTTTTCAAATGTCCAAGTCCAAGCCCCCAGTAAGCAAGCCAAGGGTGACAGTGGCAAGGAAAAGCTCCCTAGAGCATGAAGAAGAAACGTCGAGAGGAACCAAGACTCAAAGGGGGTCCCATCCTCCTCTGGCTGTTTAAAGAGAGACATAAATTAAAAAATGAAATAAGCATTTAATGTTTAGTCCAACTTTCTGGAGGTTCTAGACTTGTGTGCATGTGTCCGAGACCCAAGTCGCAAAAGAACGTCCATTAAGGGCAAAAGAGAGTAGCTGGTTGGGGAGGAGGTGGTGTGGGCTACAACAGGGGACATCAGGGGATGATGGGAGTAGCCAAGGCATCTGAGACAGGATGAGGCTCAGTAACATCACAACATCAGGGGTAGGTGTACCTCGGCAGAGTCCACTATCAGTCCAGTGTATTAGAGCAATGATGTTTGATTCCTACTCAAAGAACATGTGATATTTCCAACATTCACTTTAGGTATCAATGAAGTTGTGACATCAAGCAAAGGAGGACAGTGAGACATGAGTAGACAAGCACAAGTTGGACCTATTAGGGACAATGAAACAAAACCTGAAGACAAGAAAACAGAAATGAAAGCCTGAGTGAGCTGAACTGAACTGAGTCAAACTCCTACCGCTATATGGACCTAGCTCTGTAATATAGTTGAAACTGTAAGTTGCTATAGATAAGCGTGTCTGCCAGATGTAAACAGGAGATCACATTAAGCAGTGAAGTTGTGCAGTGTGAACATGACATCTGTCTTTTACAGCAAAATCAGATAATTTTATTATTCTTTAAATGTCTTCATGGTCTAGCAACTCATAATGGCATTAGCACTTGAAAGCAAAAAAACAGAAAAAAAAAAAAACCAACAGCAAAACAAAAACATCTCAAAACACACTTATTGCATTGAGTTCTGTTTAGATGACTTTTGATTTTATATTAACACATCTACTGTTATCTATTTACCTTTTCCTTTTATCATTATATATGTCATTTTATTTTTTATCCTTTGGGCAATTAGTCTCTTCTCAATGCGTTTTATTTTTTGTGTGCAGAGAGAAGGGGTAAGAAGATGCATATACAGAGGTCTGGACTAGCCGTGCTGTCAAAGGTTAGGGGAAATGAAATAAATAAATGTTCCAAAATGTTTTTTTAAATAGTTTAGTATCCAACATTTTAAATTCTAACATTTATGGTTACCCCCAGCAGTGATCAGTGGTAGCTCAGTGGTTAAGATACTTGACATGTAGTCAGAAGCTTACTGGTTCCAGCCCTACTGCTGCCAAGTTGCCACTGTTGGTTTGCTGAGCAAGGCCCTTAACCCTCAATTGCTCAAGATATACTCACTCGTAAGTCACTTTGGATATAAGTATCAGGTAAATGTATGATTGTGTTTTTTATAATCTTGTACACATAAATGTCATATTCAACCAGAATATGTAAAACACACTGTCAAATCGTGTTTATAAAAATACGTTTTAGTTTTAATTAATTTCTATAACTTCACTTATGTTGATATGGTTGTTGGCTCAGACAACAATGGCCACAAGAGGGAGACAAAGAGCTTCCCTAGTAATCAATGAAAACAGGAATACCCTGTAACTGTATGCTATACTATTCTTTTATTTTATATTTTTCCTTGATGTCCACTTACAATGTTTGCATGGCTTTATGTTCCAAAAATAATCATAATCTATTTTACACAAATATTTTCCAACCTGTTTATCTTGTAGAATTAAATAGGACATGTATTACATTACGAATAAAGAATTCTGCGCTGCATACACTTAGACATCGGTAATATAACTTGCAGTTATATAACTTCTAGTGAAAATCCTTGAAGCAGTCAACACCATCATCTGAGTGAGCTCCATTTAACCCTCTGAAGTTAAACAAAGAATTGCAGCTAAATGTGTGAACATTATCACATGTGTCACTTCATAACAAGTTAAGCTTCATAATAAGTCACGAAGTCAAGACAATTCATACCTAAGCATTACCTTGTTTGATGTGTTTATTGATGTATTTGGGTATAACCAGGTCATTTGCCTGTTTTTATGTATTGATCTTTATTGCTCCAAAAAACTACTCACGTCTTCCAATGTTCTTGATCCCCACTTCTAAGAAATAGTAAATGGACTAATCCTAGTTGTGGATAAGTATAAGACTAAACAGCTGTGAACTAATTCCACACGAGGGGAGTCATCACTGGAAAGGTGTCCTGGTGCGAGGTGTGCAGTGGTCCCTGTCCTGCGAACACAGAGAGACACAGAGGTGAGATACCAGTTAAAAAGGTTTGAGAAAGTACATCCTCCACTGACCAGATTCTGTTGTTTAAATGTAAATGGTTCTGTGACTTGAACAGGTCTGCTCCTTCTCTCAGCCAATATAGAAACAGCAAACTGCACTACAACAAGTACACAAGGTGTAATGAACTTGCTATGAGAATGATCTCAGTAAGTAACTCAGAAAGGAAAGGAGCTTCTCCTTCCTGTTTTCTTTGTTCTCTTCTTGTTAGTGTTTGTATTTGCTCTTTCAAAACACTCCTGCACTCATTCCTCACACTAAAACATGAACCTGGTGTTGTTTACACAGTGACTTGGTGTGAGGCATCTGATCCATGATTTCCCCCTGGGGTCACAGGTCTCGTTTGTCGCCCTTTTTTTACTCCTTAAGACAAAAACAAATTAAAATAAGAGCAGAAAAACTGAGCAGAAATAAACAACTATTAAAATTCTAGATGCACTGTGGAATGTTCAGAGAAAAACAAGACACTCCAGTCTCTATTGTATTTAATATGTGGTATTTAACTGTCAATATGGGGACATTACGACAAGGGAGTGGGCTCAGCTGACCTGTCTATGATTTTATTATTATTTTTTTTTTAATCCTAGTCTTTGATTAAGTTAAGGCATTTTTCTTTCAAAGAAAAGAAAAGGAATGGAACATGTGAAACACAAACAGAAAAATAGGTATGCATTTATCTAATAAACTGATGACTACGATTAGGTGAGACAAGTTTTAGGATATTATTTAGAATAATATTTAGGCATATTATTTAGAAATAAAGAAGAACTTGGTTATTATTTGGTTATTAGGACACATGAGGAAAGAATTTCAGTTGCATTCATTTAGCCAAAGACATCCATGACTGAAACAAGCTTCCTGTCACCACTGACCACCCTCCTAGCGTTCATGTCTCCACGGTTTCCCTGTCTAGTGTCTTTATTTTGATTTACTCCCTTGTTGTGGTTCCATTCCTTCGTTTCGTTTTCTGCACCCCTCATAATTTGCACTTGTGTCTGGTTTAATGCTCATTTGACCATGTTTTTAAGCCCGGTTTTAGTTTAGTCTTGTTGCTATTTATTGTAAGTCCAGCTGCTGTTTGTTAATCGAGGCTTCCGTGCATGTGAATATAAGCCTGAATGTTTATCCTCGCCCCAATGTTATAGCCTGCATCCCTGGTTTGTCTTCGTGCACTTTTCTTTACTTTAGTTTATCATGAATTCTCGGACTCTCCATGTTAATAATTTGACCCTGGACTTTGGATTTGCCCCTAATAAATCTCACTCTTTTCCACACACTGCTCATCGTTACACTTCCCCAACCTACTATATTTACATTAAAACTCCGTCAACAGCAGTCTTTAGCGTTGAGGGTTTTTTTAATCTGTGTAAAATTACATAATTTCTGCTGTTTCAGAAGTGAAGGATTTGCGTGCTCTAAATTTTCATAATTCTCGTATTGCATAAGACATTTATTTCCATTATATGTTTTAGCATTCAGGTGGTCATTTTTCTTTTCAACAGTTATTGGCGTGATCCAATAGATCCAAAGTCAAACGAGTACGCACATCATGTGTTGAACCCATCCATAGTATTTTTCTGCTTATCTAATATGCCAATATTTTCTCGTAACCATCCCACCAAGTACGAAAAACACCCAAACCTAAATGCTTAGTAACTAAAGTAAAGCTTGTGTCAGTGTCTTAATTTATATTCTGCATTAGTTCATCAAATGGTTATTTATTGAGAGTGAGTCTGTATTTTGTATTTGAAAAAAAATAAAACTGTCAGCATTAAGCAGGTTTGTTGTCAGGTTTGAAGGCTGTGGTTGTGCTATTTTTCTGGCCTTTCTGGTCAACTAATTTCTGTACCCAGTCATTCCATCAAGGGAGGTGTGTTGCTATTGAAATGTCTAACTTCCTTCATCTAGGGAATTCATGACATACATTAGAATTACATTTATTATAGCTGCAGGTGGCAAGTAAAGGGTCCAATCATTTTATCACATCTGCACAACTTGGTTGCTGATGACATCCCATATAAAGTTCACCAGCCTTTGTGGTTGGTTTTGAGGTTTTGTTTCCAGGAATGTTGTATTTTGAAACCAATCTCTCAATTTTCTCTGCTGAATTGCTTTATATAAATATTATTTTTCTGATTCGACATGACTAAGAAATATAGTTCCCCCAGAAGGTCAGTTCACCCCAAATGTACTTGCATTCACAGTATGTTCATATACACCATTGAAGTTTGGTGATAATCTAACACTCTATGGCTAAGTTTTAGCCTATTAATAAAAATCCTGCTCTTGGGGATTGATAGTTAAATACACATATTTTTGATCATTATTTACAAGAAGATCTGCATTTTTTACATTTAAAAGGTATCTCTAGATCAAAAGGTCACTGACTTGTTTGAAAGGTGCATTTGCCCAACTAATTTAGGTATCAAAAATCAGGCAAAAAAAAGGTTTACGAAACGTATTGAACTTTTTTTATGAAATAGTCACAAAGTATTGCACTGTATAAACTGCATTTCTCATGCACAATTGGTACACAATGGGATTGACTCATTTTTCTTTTTTTAAATACCTTTTCATATGTCAGAGGGGCTCTGTTGGCAAAAATGTCCTATAATTCCCATGCTAGCTCAAAGTCCATAAATCAATACTCATGTCAAGTTTCATAAGAATTACTCAAAGAAGTCTTAATTTTTTTTCAGCTGTTTTGAATGAATCAGTACACCTTGGAAGGATTGATAGGTATGTAAGTGCCATATACCATACAAATATCAACATGTTTCAGTCTCATCAACATTTTGATACCAAATTTGGGAAGATTGGAGAAAGGTCCTACGACTAGTGTGCTACAGTTCATCAGCAACATAAAAAGTAGTAGGATATTTAAATTTAAAGTAATTTCTACAAGAATCAACGTTATAGAAGTCCACTGAAGCCAGTTCTATGATTAGCCCATTACCTGAAAAACATTAGCCAATGTTTGAGTCATCCTTAGGAATCCTTCAGCTTGCTTACAGAAGCAGTATGCAAAATTTCATCTTGATCACAAGAGCAGTCATTGAGAAACAGTTATTTGCATATTATAATGCCCCATATTGACAAAACTGCTACATTTGGTAAGCTACCTCAAAGTCAATACTGGTATAAGTCTTTTAAATTTCATGAAATCTGAACATGTCGTTCAGGAGTGACAGCTAGTTAAAGTTAAAGTTAAAGCCTGACCTTTGTACTACTAATTTGTACTACTAATATTAGACTGGAATAGGACAGCTGTATTTTTTATGTCAGGTTTTTTGTTTAAATAATTATTGAGATTCAGACTCTTGCAAATATTTTGACACCAATTTCATTCAGATTGTGTGAAAATCCTAGGACTGGTTTGAAATTAGCAAAAAAATAAAAAAACAAACAAACAAAAAAGTGAAATCTAATGGGCAGAGCCTATCTGAATTCAGGAGAAGCCAAGGAAGAATTAAATAAAAAATAAATAATATTATTTCTATATTCACCTCCGTCTTTTCTTTTGAACATCTGCAAATGTTAAATATAGTTTTGTCTGCAGTTCATAAAGGAAAAAGCAAAAATACATTAGAGTCAGAACTTTTGTTTCTTTGTCACACAGTTTTATTATTTTTTTGAATTCTTGTATTGTCTTTTAGCACACATTGGCAAATGTGTCCATCCTCCTGTCGATTGTCCTTGGACTTGTCCTCGGCCTCACACAGCCAGGTGAAAAAGGCTGTCACGGAATTGAGGGCCACACCTTTGCCTCTTGTTGTGCTTGGACAGCAGCTGCTGGTGCACCTTCCTCTGCTCCTCCTGCTCCTCAAGTTTGGCCTCCTTATGAATCTGCTCAATGGTCTTGGGCCCGTGGTCAGCTCGCCGCGACACCCAGTTATTCTAGAAAAGCAAAATCAGCAGATGCATACTTTTGCATCACCATGCGCTGGAATGGCAAACACAAACACACAAACACAGGCAGAGTCTCTAACCAGTCGCAGGTCGATGACGTCCTGGAGCAGGAACCGAATGCGTGAGGAACCCCTCCTCTCCTTCACTGTCTTTTTTATATATTTAAAGTAATGATCCATTTTTGGCTGAGAGAGAGAGAGAGAGAGAGAGAGAGAGAGTGTAAGAGAAACGTCGACAAATTTCAGATATTCTTCACCTTTCGATTCGATCAGGTGTGCTCTCAGCTGAACTCATGTCACAAGATGTTTATGACTCTTATGTAAACCCTGCTGCCTTGCACGTTGGTCAGTGCTGTAAAGCAGTTCACTGCCACTGTGGGTGTAGCTGTGCTGTCATCAGCTGCACTTGGCTTTGGGGAATCCAGGGTGCAGCAGCAGGAGGCGGCAAACGTGGAGGAGGCTGTGAGAGCAAAACCTTCTAACAGCTGACCAGTCCTGAATAAAAGCCTTTCATTTTGTCAGCTGCAGTAGGAGCAGAGCTAACAACCACACTAACAACTTCACTAACAACATGAACTTGGACACTTTCAAAATCATTGCCAAGGCCTAATAATACACTGATATCAGCACAGCATGCTAGTCGCACTATAGATGATGATCCTAATTAGTTGGCTACCCTGTAGTCAGAGTGCAGGCAACAGGCAAGCAACAGAAAACACTGACGGCAAAACTTTTATAAACAACATTTCAACATGCTTGTTTTTTGGTTAAAAGCGTGCATGGAAAAAAAAAAACACAATAAAAAAGACCAGGAAACTTGAACACAAATAACTGTCACACTAGTTGGTGACTGAACTGTCAACATCACAACTGCCATTCCTACTAGAGACAAAATTGACAGTCAATATACAATATCCAAAACTTCTTCATCCAGTTTCGATGTGTAAAGTACTTGTTGTGAAAAACGCAACACAGACCAAATCTGGACAAAATCCGCACAGTCGCTGCACTGCACACTAGCACTCATCTACACATGCGCCGTAAACCTTTACATGACATATTAAAGATAAACCGATGCAAGTGCTGAGCATCTGCTGAGAATATTAAATCAACCCAGACCAGGCCCGCGGCCTGCTTACCCTGGCCTTCTCCAAGTCCAGGTCTTTGCCGATGGCTGTGAGGAGGTGGCACAGACGCTCCAGGCTCTCCTCGCTGTGGTTCATGAACAGCTTGACCACACAGTCGTGCATGATGGCCTCTGACAGCATGTGCAGCTTGAACAGCTCCCCGATGAACTTGATGTTACCGATGGACCTCCTGTGGGCCTTGTCCTTCGCCTCCTCCAGATCCTCCTCCAGCCTCTCCCGCTCGCTGGCCTTGCGAGGAGTAACCAGAACAAAGACAAAAGCAAGAAACAGCGCGTTTGGACCCGATAACGACCAGGCCGCCTCCCAGCACTGCTGCCGATTTCAGTCCCCTTTCTCCTGATCTGTGGGTTGGTGAGTCGGGTAAACTAGACAGGAGTGCTGCTTACTGAAGTGGCCGCTTCCAGCTGGTGCCGCAGCTTCTCCAAAACATCATCGTTGACCTTGTCCTTCTCAAACTCCTTCTGACAGCGGTTCAGCAGCAGCTTTTGGAAACCCACAGTGCTGGTGGGCTTGTCTGCCATGGGCACTTTTAACTACACAGGAAAGACATGTAGGAGAAACACTTGGGTATAAGACAGTGTTGAGAGTTCTGTTACTAAATAGAAGCTGATTAAAGCTCCATGTCAGTTTAGAGTGGTTCAAACAGAGTTCACTTCTGTGTGGCATTTGCCTTTGTATGGAACTTCAGCAGCAATGTATGGGAACATGTTACTCACCATAGCCAGGCAGCTGCACATATTGCCATAGACCATAGAGAAGCTGGGCTCATCGATGGCTTTTTCAAAAACCAGATCAACCACGCCTTTGAGGCGCTCCTCTGTGTCGATGGTGAGGTCCATCACCTGCTTCATCAGCTGGTTAAACATCTGCGGTGTCAGTTTGTTCAGGATACTGCGCACCTTCTGGAAAAGCTCCTGGAGAGGAAAACAGACTACCGACTAAGCTTTCCATTACAAAGATCCCAATCTTTTGTTAAATTCAGCAGTTCTTCCACATAATGACTAACTCCTCACTTTCACCAAATATTTACTCTGCCATTTGGAACTTCGTCATGAACAAAAATCACTCAACTTTGCTATATAGACCGATAAAGGCATCATACATCAATCACACTTTCCGAGAAGTGTAGCACTGGCAGCAAACAGTTTATCAAATCTTATCAACTAAAACCCCTCATGTGCTCCAAATTCAAATTAAAAGAAAACCCATTAGAACCAGCTACAAGAATTTAAGATTTAATCAACATATAACTCCTACAAAAAAAAAAATATATATATATACATAATAACCAAATCTGATCCAATAATAACCCTACCGACCAGACAATGCAATGAAGATCTGTCAATCTCTCCAAATGCTGAATTGCACACAAATTTGCAAGAATATTTTTAACACAACCATTGGGTGTTAACCTATAATATATACAAGATCATCCACAGAATACACTACAATATCTACAATACTCTCTCACCAAAATCAACACCACAATCAACACAAGGAACAACAAGCACACAAGATCTGGTCCTCAGTATCATCACACCCCCTGTTTACACTAGAAACCAATGTCCCCCTGCATAGCTACATTCCTGCACACTCCCCGCACACCCACCCAATTAAACAACGACTCTATAATTTAAATATCCAATTCTTGAAGAGCATATCGCAAATAAAATTAAGTAGCTTTCAAGCCAACCATAACAGGCTGTGACTCTGAAATCTGAAAACAGGGCATGGCGGAGTGAGGTGCTGACCTGAGTTTTCTGGGTCTCGGGGTTCTGGGTGTTCTCCCTTTTCATGCCAGGCTTCCAGGCATTCTCGGCCTTCTTCAGCTGCACCTCGTCGTTCATGGACACGTTGGTGATGATCTTGCGGGGAGGCAGCCGTCTCGGGCCTACACTGAGCAGCTGAAGCAACAAATGGGTGCTCTTTATTATGGGCGGTAACATTGTCACAAAGACCTCGGTCACAAAAGATGACCAGGCGCTCATTTATTTGTGACAGAAGAGAAGGGATGAGCGGAGAGACCCACCGGTGCACCCCTGCCTCCAGGAATTGCCCTGCTGAAGTCTGCAGAGGCTGGGTTGAAGCCTGGGTCTCTGGCGATAAGGCGAGGGCCCACCTGCTGCAGGGGCAGCTTGTTTTGTTTGATCTAGAAAAGAACAGAGTCAAGTCGAAGTCCATCAGCCCCTCTCCATGGAATGGTTTTAAAGCTCCCCTAAGGCCAATGTTTTAGCAGGCTTACCTTGTCCAGTACCACATCAGAGATGGGAGGAAGCCCCTCTGGCTTCTGCATGCAGGCAGGCATGAACTGGAAGGCCAACAGGAAGTCTCTATCATACTGCCTCTTCCCATCCTTCAGCTCTGGCTCTGCATGCAGAGAGGGGTACAGTGAGCACCTGGAGAGAGGAATCACCTCTCTGTCAGGACACTGGGCCTGCCCCACAGGAGTGTCCTCTTTTGGCTTCTTCCAGGTGTTGGATAAACTAATAGCTGTAAAACATAACAAATCGGTCTGGTGTCTTTTTAGTGTCCTAACATAGCATGTCATGCATGTGGTTATTTACCTTGACTCAAGCTTTGCCTAAGCTTGGACTGTAAGATGGACTCCACTTTATCCTCCAGCAAGACCTCTGGCTCCTTCCCAGTCTCTTTCAGCTCTGCCCCAGTGGAGGCTCCACAGGCCTGGACTGCCTCTATAACAGCCTGGCCTGGGAGAGTGAGGCCTGAAGGAGCAGCAGTGCTGGAAGGCAATGAGGGCGTCAGCGTGCCTGAGGCAACCGCCTCTCCGGCTGCTGGACTTGCAGCCTTCGCCGGACAGTGGGCCTCCAGGGCCAGGCTGACACTGACATTCCCCTGCTCTGCTACCTGGCTGTTCAGCTGCTGGGATTTGAGGTAGAAAATGCGAGGATAATGAGGGTGTGGACATAAAAACTAGCAAAAGACAGAAAAGATGGAGAGAGAGAGATAGAGAGAGAGAGAGAAAGAAAGAGAGAGAGAGAGAGAGAGATACTGCACACACATGCAGAAGAAGGGGAATGGCAATGAGGGTGGGGGGGTGAGCACAGCACAGCACAGCACAGCACAGCACAGCACAGCATAATTAGAGAAGTGAGTAGAGAAAGAGACAAAGAGAGAGAGAGGAAATGAGAAAGCACAAGAGGGCAAAAGATCCAGCCGCAAAGGCACAAAATGTGTGTGTGTGTGGAGGAGGGGGGGGGGGGTGAAGACACAAAGACAGCAAGAGATAGCAGACAAGCATGGGGTGCTTAAATAAATGGGCAGGAGAAATAGAGAAAGAGAGGAAAGAGGAACACTGTTAACATTTAGGGAAAGAGGACACAAAGTAAGTGCAACAGCGCAGTAGTGAGTGTTCCCTTTACAGAGAGGCCTTTCCTCAGAGGAGCTGAGGTGCTCAGGGTTTGGCTGAATCCTTCTTACAGGGCCTTTACGTGGGCTGTCTGTGTAGAGGGAACACGAGGGAAGATCAGGAGGATTCGAGTGGCTGTGAGGGAGAACTAAGATGGAGGCAGACGAAAGAATAGGCACGGCAAGTCGGAACATCAAAACACATCTGAGAAGCCTTCTTAAATCAGAACAGCCACAATCACACAAGCTACTGGAACCAGTCAAATATGACGGAGGAGGGTCAACGGTGTGACCGAATCACTGAAGAAGGAAGAGAGAATGGCCGGAAATCAAACTACACCATCAGATTTTGTTGCTGATTGTATGATGCTTTTAATAGGACAAGACAATGAAAGCCAGCCAAACAACCAAACAATCAACTCAGAGCTCATTATGAGGGAGGACTAGATGAGAGAGTACTTTGACCTGTGGAGTGGATCACGCGAAGCAGCGGCCTGCAGCCGATCAGGGGCTCGGGCTGCGGGACTGAATGGCTTACCTGTGGAGCAGTAGGGGTAGTGCAGGGACGTCCCACTGGTGGGCTTGTGCTCTGGCTAATGCCTACTCCTGACATGATCTCCTCTGTGATATCCTTGCCATCCTGGTTAGGGTCTCGGATACGGATCTTAGCGAACAGCAAGTTATTGCATCTATTAAGTCAATCTACAATTAAATTAATTTCACCTCTGAGGCATGGGGAATACTCACTGTTTTCTTTACCCTCTTAGTGGGTGGAGGCTGCTGAGCTGTATGCACTATTATAGATGGAGATTTGGTGTATATGGTCTGACCAGGATAGTATGAAGGCCCTGCCACTAGTGGTGACCAAAAAAAAGCACTGGTTTCAGTTAGAGAGCAAAAGAAAAACCAGTTTCAGCCAGCGGGAATACCCAGAAGAAAGGTCTCTTTATCGGTGAGAGCACGCATGTGTGTTTCCCAGGTGGGGGTAGAGAAAGGGAAGTCCAAACTCACCATATGCTAGTGGGCAGTCTGCAGGAAAGAGCCCAGGGTAGAATGTACTGGGTCCTGTGGGCTGGACGGAGTACTGCTGGGGATGTCCCACGTAGGGAAGGCCACTGTGGTGATACTGAGAATGAAACAGAACAGCAGAAGTAAAGGGCCTAGCACCAGACATGGCCATTCATATAGGACACTCCTAAGAGATATTCAAAGCAGTAAACAAACAAAAAATACAAAAACATTTAGTTTTTACACTGAAAAAAAACTAAACTAGAACTTCTCATTTCTGCTTCCAAGATAAAACATATTTTTATCTACACATTTTAGGAGCAGTTTATTTATTGCTGGCCAACCTGTTTATAGACAGATTTTCAACCCATTTGCTACACTGTGTACATATTTGCACAGGCGCTTTTCTCTGCTCTGGGTACCTGAGGCACGTAGTACTGGAGTACGTAGTACTGGCCGGTCTGGGATGAGGTGAAGGGCATGGGTGTCAGGAACATCATGATGGGCTGGCTGGACACGGGTCGAAAGGAAGCGCTGTTACTTGGAATGGCAGGCTGGGCTGTCTGCATCTGAGGGATCTGGAAAAGCTGGGAGAGGAGAGGAGTGGAGAGTGAGGGTCACAGAGCAGCGTGGCGTATGCCGCAGCAGCCGGCTCAGACGCTCGGAGTGAAGACTTTAGTCAAGAGTTGAGTCGTGGACTCTACAGCAGTTGTACTGGGAATGTTGAGGAGATATATACATAAAAAAAAAAAGTTTAAAATTTTCAAGGGATTTTGAATGTCCTATTATGCTAGGCATGCAAGATACAAAAAGAAAATCTTTCAAGAGTCTGTTTCACATGCATGGCACTAATACAAGGGTGAATGAACTAGCATGAAAAATTAAACAATTACAATGATGGATGCAGCTAATTAGCCATTATTGCAGGAGAGAGGATATATATGTAAAAGACAACTAATCTTGAATGTAAATTTGTACTGATAACCTGAGTCTATCAAAGCCAATGCTGACAAAATATGACATGAGCTAGAATTCAGAATGTGACAAACCCCCATCCCAGTTGGCTTTGATGCTCAGAATGGGAACATAGTGAGGGAATTCCTTCTACATGAGAAACGGTAAAATGAGCCTAAGAGGTGATTCTCACATACTGTCTCCCACCGAGCTGTTGCCATCTTAACATTTTCTGGACATAAAATCCTCCCTCCAGCAGTTATGCATGCAGGCAGAAATGAACCTTTGTATGGGCTCCTGGGTAATGGAGCAGCCATACCATGTCCAAAACAGATTATTAAAAAGCACTGGAGTCCAAAGGAAATAAAAAGAAACAGACTAAAAAAGACTAAACATAAAAGACTAAACATAGGTGCTGGCATCCTCCGAACTGGGGAGCAGAGTGGAGCGCAGGTGCACCACTGAGCTACTGGAATGTCTTTCAATGCATTTTTTGAAGACTGCAAAATTACCTGAATGGATCTCAATCCTCCCTTGAATATTGAAGCAGGAACGAGAGAGAAGCTAGTGGAAGAACGCACTAATGGGTGTAAAGGGTCAGAGAGACTGTAACACACTCAGATACACTGGCACACACAATTTAAACAAATCTTTAAACAAATTTAAACCAAAACAAGTTTGTTTGTTTTTTTTAAATGACGGAATTGAACACTGTTGTTACAGTGGAATTGTGAGGTCAGAGGCAGAGCAAATGTGTTCCACTAACCTTCCTGGCCCTTTAAGTGCACTACTGCAGATAGACTGAAAACAAATTTCACCTAAATAAAATCACACTGCAACACTGAAAACATAAACACAGACAAGCACTGAATGAGTGGTAAAGGGCATTAAAGCCTAAGTATTACATGGAGATCACCGCTCACATTTTCAATTCTTTCCTTTGACAAAACAACTCACATCAACAGCCAAGGCACTGCACTGCCTTTCTAAAAGGAGATGGCAGATGGCACTATCAATTAGCTTCACTCAAAAATGGGAGAAAACAAGGAATGCGGCATGTTATGCGCTCGTGCACATAGTTCGGTCACACGTCTCTGCTATGGTCTTCCAACGTACACTGCCCTTGATATGAGGCAATATGGCCACCTACTGTAAGCTCAACCTTGGGTCACGATATCATGCAGAGCCTTCATAATACCCTATGCTTCTGTGCATGTGCTAGTCGGATTCAAGCTCAAATATCGTCTCTCTCAGCTAGCACAGCCCGGCCTCATCTGTCTACAAAACTTCCAAGAGGTCTCCGGTACACTAGACAAATGTTGCTGTTTTGTATTCACAGAGAACATTTATCCAAGTATGTGTACAGGTCAAAAAGTTGGGATGCGGCTGGGAGACAGGAATCCATCTGCCTCTGAGATTGATGTGTGAGTTGGGGAGGGGAGTGCAGTGGCTAGAACACTAAACTTGGCGAGGTTTTACCACAGGCACACAGAGGAGCATGCAGCATACAGTGGGAGGTGCTGCGCTGCGGCGGCGGACATTAGCTGCTGGTGGGCAGGATGAGAGAGCAAACTGGGGGTGGAGGAGGGTGGGGGGAGCCAGGCAGAGACTGTGGGGGCAGGATGCGTGCAGACGCATGTCACATGCTGCAGGAATCTGGACCATGTTGCTGACAAGTTCATTGAATGTTTTGAAGCCAACTACAGCACATGCATGTCTGTGTTGTATCTGGGCTTGGTGGATTAGGGTCAAGGAAGACTTATTTTTAGCTGAAGATGTCTTTCAATAGCAACACACTTAACTGCAGATAACCATATTTACTGCTAAACTTTGGCTGACATCTCAAGTGAGGCGCACTTCATACAGAATGAATACAAGAGTTAATTTACTGTCTTGTGCAGTTCAATATAACAAGCTCATGGTTCATTGCAGGTGGAGCCACCGTCCTTGTTGATTGAAAACCTTAAGAAGCAGAAGCAACAGTCCTATTCCAAGCTAGAGAAAAAAGGCACAGGACTCTCACACAGCAGACTCTGAAATGGAGGATCTCTCACATTAAGGTATGGCTATGCAGCCTTGAATTTTTATCTCCAGACATTCTTGTGTGGTTCCTAGATTTTTCCCACTTTCCAGTCCTTTTCTCAAGTACACTTTAAATAGAAAATAAAGTAATTAATTGAAGGGAATAGCCGGTGCCATCTTTATTCTGAGCTCAATGTTGCATACAGACGAGGTATTGACCACAGAATGTCTAACAGTCTCAGGTGGGTTCAATATTTATACATTTTCATCAAGTTACAAAACCATTTTTTATTAAAATTGTATCTTTAGGTGGTATCCTGGCCTCAATCCTGGACTTGCCACAGAGGCCATATTTGGTCATTCTCACTTCCTGCTTACTTCTGAAGCCTAATTTGGTCTTTTACAATTCCTGCCATCATATTATTTACATTAATAATTTCATTTTATTACCTCACTTGAGTACACCTCTGGCTGGATATTGAACCACTTGGTTGTAATCCTAAATGAATCATGAATGATACAATCAAAGGATCACTGCTTGAAGCCAAGCAAAAAAGTTTGATTTTTCACATTCACAGACATGAAGAACCAGCAGGACGAATCAAGACTCATGTGAACTGTGTGGGAAAGTAGACTTTGCACATACTGTAGAACAAAACCGCTTTGATGAAGTTGTAAGCAAAGAGCTATTAAGAACATAAGCCTGTGTAAATCCTGATAAGCAATTGTAGTTCAGAAGTGTTTGAATATGTGTATTGTTTGTTTGTATTTTCACAGGCCAAAAACAAGTACTGATTAGCAAGATTTACTACCTCCCAGTACACCATTTCTTTTTACTGCCTGAGTAGATGTTGATGGAAGTCAAAAGGGCAACAGAAGCAACAGCCATCTGGTGGTTGCTTCCAGACTACCAGATCAGCTTGATATTCTCTATTGCCTCTCTCTGGCAGAATACCCACCAGGTCATTCCACATTTGCAGTTTTGGTGATGCTCTTTGCTTTGGCTTCAGTGTCATTTTGGTGGGCTTCTTTGGGTGGGATGATTCCCCCGCTGAGAGTGTGCGGGCTGTTGTGGAGAGAGGATGTGTCTCCAGAGTCACATCCAGACCCACATATGGCCACCGCAACCAGAAAAGCACAGGCGAGGAAGGCAAGGCTTCTGAGAGCTACCAGCCAAGCAGGTGTGGACAGAAAAGAGGTGCTCTGTAGCAAAGAGAAAGGAAGCTGATTGCTTGGTATGTAAAAGGACAGAAACCTGGAAGCTGGTGTGGATAGTATGAAACCCACCAAAAATGAAAACAACAGCTTCATTTGGAAAGAAAACAAAACAAAAAAAAACCAAAAAAACCCACAAAATGCAGCAAGAGAGAACAGGTCTTTGCTTATCTTAGATAAATCAATGTTTGAAATAATCAATGCTTTAAAAAGCATGGTAGCCAGGAACAAAAAAGTAACCAAAAGTATTCAAGTATCCATTTTTTTATATCAATTTTTATCTCTGACAAGGAAGATGTGGAGGGGAACCTGGGAGCCTGTTGGACAGGGTAATGAACTGGATTGCAGGCTCAAACACTGTATGCACTTATATGCACTTGAAGGACAGTGTTCACTACCAGTTCCGTGTACGCCTTTTTTTCTATCGTCACTTTGCATCAACTGGGAAGGAGCAACCGTCATTCACACCCAACAGGAATGCAGCTAGATGTGATCTTGAGAATTCTTGGCTATAGAATCGCCAAAAACTATCTTAAGCACTTTAGCACCATTCTAAGACAACCATTGACAATAATTACTCACCTTAATGAATTCTTTGTCTGCATCTTGGCTGCATCTGAGCTGGTGGTTGAAAAGCAGGGCCCGCAGCTGTCGGTTCTGGTGCTGGATGTCATACTGCTTAGCTGTCTGACAGGCCCGCACAACTCGTAGGTCTGTTCAAGGTGGCACTTGTACACCTCAATTTCCATCGTAATTGTCCTGTACAACCATTAAAAAATTTGACAGAAGTTAAAAAACAGCAGAACGGTTTGTTACAACTGGAAAAAAATAAATAAGAAAATATTGTTTGTTGTTGTACATGAAAGTCAGAGAGCCATGAGGATAAGCCCTCTTGTCCAAAGTTCTGATCAGCAGTTATGACCTCCTAACACTGCAATCAAAATGCACAGGCAAAAGATGCGTTACTGAAAAAACACTCTGCAGATCTGGATTTCATGTCACCACAGTCAAAGTTGAAGGCTTTGTTCGGTGAAAAGAAAACAAATATATCAAAGTTGACGTTATACTCAGTAAGAACTCAGTACAGTAAGAAACTGCAAAATACTCAGAAAACTCTGTGCATGAGTCAGTGGCTCAATAGTCCAACTAAAATCAGCCAGGACCACAGTTTAGTTGGGTTAAACATGAGTCAACTAAATCCTTAGTCAGAGAATGATATTCTGTCTTTGCTGCTTACATGATCAGCTTCTTTCAAATAGCCATGTAAACTTAGTTATTTAGGAATAATATCAAACTACATGTGGGCCATCAGATCCTGTTTGCCCTTGAAGACCCACTCACAATCTTTGCCCAAGTCCAGCACTGGACATGCATTACCTTGCACAGTTTCACAGCTCTGGCACTGCAATCAACAATGCATACGTCTTAACTAAGAAGGCAACAGTTCAAATGGAAAACCTACTTCCTCTCTGGGAGTGAAGGAAGCCAGCTGCTTGATCTTCAGTGTCTGGTTGAGTCTTGGATGCATCAAGCACAGGGACACCAGCTGATACCCCATGGTTGAGGTGCTCCATATATTGTGCAAGGATCGGTTCGTTATAATCACCATTCTGCATTTTTTAACAGCAGCAACAGCATAAAATGGTTCAGGTAAGGGTGCATCATTGGAAGACTTTCACTAAAATATGTCCTCACCATGTCTCAAATACAGCAATACCTCTTAGAAGCCATTGTACTGCACACAGAATGGACAGTCTCAGCAGTTTCTGTTCTCATATGGAACCTCAGTGTTTTGATTACAGAACCAGCAATTCACAATGACATGAACTGGTTTCTTCCCATTGAATAGGGAGTTTATATATATAACTGAATTTGATCAAACTATAGCAATGATTGTGAGCAAGGAGCTTTCATTTTACAGCCTAAAAATGAAAGTGGCAAATAAATGTATGTTACAAATAAACCAAACTTGAAACGTTATATGAATAGCTTCATGTTGAATATACACAGTTAATCAGTCATTACAAACTACATTCTATTAATACAGAATGTTTATGAAAGTTAATTTAATCTAATTAACAATAAATGAACAGTCGAATATTGTAGTTCAAACAGTCCGATAGCTGTAGTAATGGCTTAACTCATTTTGCTTATTTAGAGAGAACGATACATTTGAAAACCCACAGGTTTGTGAATTTGGGTCTCTAAATCATACAAAAGTAGGTTTTCTATTGCTGAACAGTTAGCTAGCTAACAAACTACCAGCACCTAAACGATCAAAGTTGAAAGCTGAACAATGAAATGGTTCCACAAGGAATGGTTTATAGCCCCGAGTTTCACACTCGCTGACCTCAACTGTTAGCTAGCTAACTAGCGTATCGCTGTGATAAAGCGATACAATCTTTAGCAATGAGGACATGAATAAAGTATCCTTTACAATTTTCACAATATTGTGAAATTTAATTTGCTGGCATTGGAGGTTATTAAATATTCACAATATCAATAATAATTCCTTGGCTCACAGAATCAGACATTACATTTTTGCTGTTATGGCAGCTGTTATAAAGATCATATTTATACAGAACCCTGTTCAGTTAGTGCTAGTATTGAGGAACCATTGCATAACTAATAGCGGTACAGAGACAGAAACATCATGTGTTCAGATGAATAACTGGATGTGTGTGAGACAGTCTGTGAGAGGTTTGCATTTGTGTGTTGCATGACTATGAGTGGGAAAACCATATAAAGGTAAAAACATTACCTCTGCAACAAGGATCTCTTCTATTTGAAGGAAAGGTTTAAGTTAGACACAGTCTCAACAGAGTAAGTTAAATCTGTCTGTGTTAAGACCAGTTGACATATCAGTGGTTTATCACTGATTATGTCTGCCACTGAGATACCACAAATTAAGCTTTCCAGATTCCAAGACATACAGTTGTGCAGTGTGAGCCATACATCAATTTGAAAACTTCAAAAGTCACGTAATGTGTGCATGGCATAAGCGTATTAGCAGGTCCCGAAAACATTTGCTATCAGAAAGGATTTCATCATAGAAAAAAAACTACAAATTCTAGACTTGAGAATGTGAGCATCAATCCCACTAACACTCACATACTAAAAGAGCACTCTACCACTTGACCTAGTTCTCCTAGAGTGGGACTTGTTTGCAGATCGGACAAAAGCTGAAGACACAGTGGAATGGCAATTCTCTAGGAGATCATACCAAATCCTGCATCCACCCTAAATATTTCATCTAGCTGTGAAGTCAAAAAAGCTTATTCCTGAAATGACAGGAATAGTTCTTGCAGATTCTGATATGCTATGCAAACACTATAAAATGTGAGCTATGTTAGATCTGGCAGCCATTGGCTCTAACTGTCTCTTTTTATTGAGTTAAGCAATGCTTACAGAATAACTTTCTATGGCTTCAAATACTTCCAAGAATTAAACCTTGCAGAGCTCTGTAGCTAGACACATTGTCTCTGTAGGTTTGACATGTTCATTTGACAAACTAGCTAAAATAGCATCTTTTGGTTTGAATAAATTGCCCCTTAGACCCAGACAAAAAATTGCTCAAAATCTTTCTGCTTATTCATGCAGCAATGACACAGATTTCCAAAGAAAGAGGACGTATGGTTAAAGCTAGAAAAAAATGCCTACTCTGTGCTCAGGCAGAAAATCTGATATTTTAAATATGTCCCTAAAAGGTTTATATTCCTTGGCTCACAGAATCAGACATTACATTTTTGTTGTTATGGCAGATTTCATGGTGTAATAGACAGCACTATGTAACTCGCAGCAATAAAGCTCAGTGGACTTTGCAATTGATGATTTCGTCACTGTGTACAACTGCACTGAATTGCTCTTTAACAAAAGCTTCTCCACATTTGCTTTTGAAGTTTAATTCAAAAGTTGGCTACAGAATAACCATTTGTCAGAGGGAACAATAAGTGTCAACTTTCACCTATGCTCGGTCGAAAAAGTGGCCGTAATCTCGTTGACACCAAGTCTACAATTTCATGGAAAGGTTCCCTTCAGTGCTGCACCAAAAACTGCGAAATGAACGGAGAAAGGCCGATTAGCTCAGTTGGTCAGAGCGTGGTGCTAATAACGCGAAGGTCATGGGTTCGATCCCCATATGGGCCATGTGGGTTTTGTTTGATGAATGACCCCTTGTCAACAAACCACCTGTTTGAACTTGTGTTGCTTATAACATTGCTTGTAAATCACAATCTGCTAAGACATGTTCCAAGTACATGAGAGTGTGTTCTTGATTACAAAACTTTGCCCATGGATTTGTGCTTGTTTACAAATCTTGGACAATGCAGAGAAAAGTATGAAATCAGAGGGACTCTGGCATTAGTGTAAGGCTCTCGATCGCTGTGTGAATAGGTCAAAGAAGCAATTCCAGAGGCATGCAGACAACCTGCATCCTCCCCATCAAATTATAGCCAGTTAGGTGTCTGGCAGTGCCAGGGAGTTCAAATCCTTTAGTCTGAAATGTGTTGGGATATGATTATGCCTGCCACTGAGGTCTGACAGCTCCACAGTTGCCTTGTGAAAAGAATACAGTATAGACCGGCACCCACATACATTACTGTACACATCAGAGATCAGCGCAGGAATATCAGTTTGTAAACCCGCCAAATCTGCCCCCACAGGCTCCCTGAGTTCTACTAATCGCTCCAACACCTTGTTTCAACCTCAGTTTCTTTTTTTTTGAAGCGCATGAGGCAGCTTCAGCTATTTCCACAGGCAATCATATTAGATGTGCCATCAGTAACCAGACATGTGACTTTATTTTATTCCCCATTCTTCCATAAGAGAGGATTTCACACAGGCCAAATTTTCAGCCGTATGCGCCTGCAGGAATTTCACAACACCAAGTAGTGTAGACTTCAGAAATGTGTTGTCATCTATAAAATGGCAGGTCACAGCCAAGAAGGCATCCACATTAAGAGATGTCCACATATCTGCTGACAAACTCATTGCAGGAATTTTCTGGACCTCAGCTTTGGCCTTCTCTTTCTCTTATTGGCATTTGGCCTCAACCATGGCCTTTACAGTCTAAAGGGAAGGAAGAAAATAATTATATATATTTTTAATACTACTCTCATAATGTATCCATGTCACCACACATACCTTCCTAGTTAGGAGAATATAAGTTGAATCCAATTTTGCTACCAAGTCCCTGAAGCTTTTATCCTCAACTATGCTAAATGGCTGTGTGTCTCTAACTATCATGGGGACCAAAGCCTCATCCAGGTCTTCCTTTCTGGTCACTGCTTTGTAAAGATTAGATTATACTTTGTCACCAAAAAATATAGTACTCACCAATGAAATTCACTTTATAATCCAATCCAAACTGCAAATAACATGTAAGGTGCAGAGAATAATGCAATATATATATATATATATATATATATATATATATATATATATATATATATATATATATATATATATATATATATATATATATATATAGTATATAGAGTATATACACATTTTATATACATGTGCATAATAACGTTAACACCTTGTGACAACTGATAAATAAGCCAAATGACATTGGCAAGGGTGACAGTAGGAAAAACTCACTGGAATGGTGGAAGGGACTTGGAAGGTGTCAGACTCAAAAGGGAACTCATCCTCCTTCGGTTAACCCTGGATAAACCTGGGCAAAGATGAGTTGGGTAGAGGATGGCTGACAAATTGTAAGCATGAAAGATACACTACAGCATTCCTACACAAAGACATCATAGGAGATAGAAACAGAGCACAGTTCACCTGGATAGAACACCTGGGTAGAAATACAGTAACTCATTATTATAACAGTACAAAGAAATGAAATGTGGATCATCCAGGTGAGGTTCATCTGCTAATCTGCACATAAATATTGTTTGTGACAGTGCAGAATGTTGCAGGTAAATGGAGGGCAAGGTGCTGTCATTTTAAGCATTTTAAGGCAGGTCCAGGAAGGAGAAACCCCAGCAGGTAGGAAAAGTTAGTGGGGAGCACAGATAGCACAGCACTCCAGAATCATGTACTGGAGCATGGTGTGTCCACTGGGAGGAGGTGGGGTGGTTGGAAGAGCATAAAAGACTGTTGTTACTGCAAAGATTCATTTAGACCTTTCATTTGGACTGTTATTCTTTTTTTAGGGGGCGGGGGGGGGGCATGTATTTAATGAAATAATAACGAAAAATTAATAGATGAATTCATACCAACTCAAATTTGCTGGTAAAGAAATCATTTGTAAGGTAAAAGTTATTTTAAGAGTGATGTTAAGGAATTTTTTTAAATGTTAATTATAATTTCATTAGAATAATTCTAACATCTACGGGATGATCTGAGGGTTAAAGAAAAAAGAGGTGGACCTTATGGGCAATAAAGCAAAAGTCGTTATTGTAGTACAAGACCCTTTGTTCTAGCTAAGTGATCTGCTGCATCTCAGTTTGAGTCATGTAGAATTCTAAAGACAGAAAGTCTTTATTCTGGCATAAAATAAAACTGAAGGGGGAAACATACTTTGAGTTAGTACCAGTAGTTATTGATTGTACACAAAGTCCAGTATGCATCCAAATGTAATCAAGAGATATCTGTTGGAGCTGAACATCTCCAACTCGTACAATGCAATGTTTCTTCTTTGTGTCAAATGAACTTAACAATTCAAACATCCATAACTGGCCGTGTTTCTTGCCAACATACTGGTGTTTGGACTTATGGGATTACATGTCTGTTGCCTTCAATAGCTTAGTTGGTAGAGTGGAGGACTGTAGAATTTAAAACTGTTATCCTTAGTCTGTCAGTTAAAATCTGACTCAAAGGAAGTTTGTTTTTTCACATACAAGCTTCTTTTTTAAGTGAGCAAAAAGAGCGTCCCCTGACCAGGAATCAAGCCCAAGTTGCAGTGGTGAAAGTGTTGAATCCTAGCCACTCACCCACCAGCAATAAAGCTCAGATGCTTCTGACAAACATTTTTCAAACTCTGTATTCCTAGTATACTGACGATGTTTGTATGCATACTGGACTTGGTATGCATGAGCATTAGGAGGTCATAAAGAGAGGTATTCATATTTCTTTTTATTCCACATAAAAATTAAGTTTGAAAGAGAATCCTAGCCACTAGCTCACCAGGGATAAAGGTGACAGTTTCCTCTGACATGAACATGACCTACATTCATTGGTAACATTTTGATCGAAACCAGGCAAAAGTATTTAGTCACTAGCTGAAATAGCTCAGCTGGGTGAGTGTTAGATTGAATATCAAAAGACTCCTAGTTCAGTCCTGGGTTTTGGTAGCTGTGCAAGACCAAGCTCCTCATCAAACTGTCCTCTTTTTAAGAATATTTCATAAACTTTTACATTCCTTTCCTAAAAACGAATGACATTACTGTTTTTACGCTATTGTTAGAAGTCATAGTGTAATAGTGCTCTAGACTTTGAATTCAGTGATCCTACTTAAACTTTAGTGGAATTTGCACTTCCTTATGATATGTTTCCTCACTGCACAGAGAGCCATTTGAACATTGGCTTCTGTATAAACGCTTTTGAAATGTTTTTCATTAGTTGTCTACTGGCCAAACCACTGGACAAGGGGAGGGTAGGTGTCAGCTTGCATGTATGCTTGTGTTGGTATCCTGGTTCACACACTCCCTGTGTTTTCATGGAATGGGGCCTACCTCAGCTTCCTTTGGCTCATGGATGGGCTTTGTCCTACCAAAAAAGGTGATGCAAATAAGTCATCTGCTTACTAAAGTTCTTGAAAATCACACTCTGCGAAGAGGCATTGCATAATGCAAAAAAACCTTCAGAAACAATACACTCTAATGACAGCAACCAACATACTTAATACAGGAGTGACCTCAGGGGTGATCTCATCCAAAGGCCACAACAGGAACAACAGGCTTAAGAAGGGACACATGAAATGACCTCAAAACACAAAAGTGAGCAGGTAAGTTGAGTTGATATGTGACTTCATTAATGTGCTTGGTCATTTCATATGGACCGATATACTTGGGACCTAACCTGCGACATGACCCCGGCTTGCGGTAGTCCTGTGTAGAGAGCCACACTCTGTCACCAGGTTGGTATATCGGGTTCTCCCCTCTGTGCCTGTCCGCAATTTCCTTATACGTTCAGAGAACTCATACAATACACTGATCTGTTTCCTCCCATACCCTTTCGCTCCGCTGCATCCACTCATCCACAGCGGGGAAACCAGCTGATATGGAAGTCCATGGGACATTTGAGGCTGATAACCTAAAATACAATAAAAAGGAGTCAAGCCAGTGGATGAACTAGTAAGTGAATTTTGGGCCATTTCTGCCAATAAGAGGAACTTGGACCGGTCTGATGGATTGTTCATATAAAAACAATGTAGGAATTGGCCATTTGACTGTGGATGTAAAACTAATAGCTACCCCGATGTGTTCAATATAGGAAGCCCAAACTCGAGATGTGAATTGATGTCCCCAATATGATATTATGTCCTCTGGGATGCCAAATATACGGAACACCTGGTTAAACAAGGCTTCCACAGTTTGGCAGGCTGTAGGCATACTCGGAAACACAATGAACCACACACCCCTGGAGAATCCATCAACTACAGTGAGGACAGAGAGGTCAGTAACGCAATCTAAGGTGATGTGAGACCAAGGACTTTCTGGTACGGGAAGAAGCATGAGCTTTCCTGTGGGTAGGGTCTTAGGCATCTTGCTTTGACTGCAAATTGAACATGAAGAAACATACTTATAAATATCGCTTGTCATAGCCCTGAACCAGCGAAGAATGAGCCCACTTCAACAGATGGTCACAGCACAAGGTAGGTAATGTTTTCCCGACAGACATTCCATTGGGATGACTGTGTCTTGTATGGCTTGTTTATTCCATCATCTATTTTATATACACTTGTCTATTTAATCATCTATTGTAACTTGGACTTGTCGTATCGTTGTGAAAGTACAGCTCCTACCCCGATGTTAGCAGCATCAGCTTCCACGACAAATGGAATGGAAGGATCAGGATGTCGACGTATGCTAGTCGTGGTAAAAGCTTCTTTCAGTTTCCTGAATGCTTGATCAGCCTCCTGATTCCAAAGTAGCTTGGTCATTGCTCCTTTCAGGAGGGCTGTGAGAGGAGCTGCAATGCTGCTAAAATTCCATATGAAGCATCGGTAAAAGTTTGCAAATCCCAAGAATCTCTGGAGTTTTTTAACTATAATAGTAATGGGCCACTGGAAGATGGCATTGATCTTCTTATCATCCGTAGTGATTTCACCATGGCTGATCACGTATCCTAGAAAAGTTATAGTTGGAAGGTGGAACTCACATTTCTTTCCCTTTACAAACTCAATAAACTTTTACTCTTTACTACTCAATGCATAAAGCTGTCTGTGTTTGATGTGCTCTCATTTTCCCACCACATCCATTTAGCAGTACTTCTGAATAACCGAAATGGCTTAAAACAGCTGAGGGGATGTTTGAAACTGAGTGATAAGATGTTCAGCAATTTATATATGATAATACAAGGCAGTAAATTAAATTGGGCTGAACTGGACAATAGTACCTGGCATGAAAAGTATGTCGTAGAGAGAGTAACAAAAAACTCAACCTCTCACCTCGCGCTCTGAGATGTCTCCGTCACTGTCTGTAGTGTCCTCTAGGATACTGCTGCCCTCACTAAAGTGTGTCACCCTGACCGGGTCAAACATCTCTTGAACATAATAACTACACAATGGAAAATCAGCTTCAAGTGCTGCACTGAGCAAGAGTGCACTGTAAATGGCCAGATATAAATGGCAATGTCAGTAGTAAATTTATATATGCAGTCATGGAACAGGACCTAGCTGTAGAGCACAGCTTTAAGGTGCATATTATGATGTGCTCTTAGCAATCATCCTCCTGGCTGTGTCTTGCTCTTTTGGCCAAATGTTTCTCTTCCAAAGCAGACAGACCAGACTCGCTGCATATTACTCCGTGCACTATAAATAAACCACATGTATAATGCCTTGTAAACAATGGAAGAAGGGAAATTTGAATTGTGACTACTCTGTTAAAGGGGCGGATAAGGCACCCCACCCAAACCCCCCGAAAGCTGTTCTGTTATCCCTAATTGCTATGCAATAGTCCTGTGATTAACTCAAAGGCTGGAGAAGTTTCACCTTTCTCTACTTGAATCCTGAAGGCTGTTTGGTTCTGTAGCCCACAATCCATCCTGTGTAATTAAACATTCACATCATAACTCGACCCCGTGCAATAGGGCAAACTCACTCGGATGGGGGAAAGGATCACAGACTACCTGTACTGCTGCCGCAACTCTGCGGCCATTCCAACAACATCCACATACATTCCAGCAACATCCTATTATAGGACACAGTGGGCTTAAGTACACCCATTTAATAGCATGTTGGACCTTCTTTGGCCTCCAGAACTGCAGAAATTCTTTCTGGCATAGTTTCCACTATGTGCTGAAAATACTCTGCAGGAATCTTGGTCCAATCTTCATAGGATATTTTCTCTCAAATTACATGGAGGGACTGACATGTTCTAAACTGCCTGTTATACTCTTACAGCCGCTTTGAAATACAAAAAAAACATATTTATCTTCCACTCCACTCAAGGATGGCCACACTTGGAATTTCCCTTGGCACATTTAAAACATTGTGTGAGCCAGATAGCTTCTGATTTCAACCTTCCAATGCTCTGAGTATTAGTGTTCCATGCATATGAGTTGCTTCAACACGTCCATGCGTGTTGTAAAGAAACACAGTGTAAGCAGTATTAATGAAAGTGCATCTCTACCTCAACAGTGCATCTCTACACTTTCGAAATGCGCTGCAAATTTAGAAAACGCATACAACTTCAGGAACAAAGTATCAAGCACAGATGAAGACGTTTCTATGGTTATCTCGGTTTTATAAATATTAGCCTATAGAGTTGGGCTTAGTACGTGAATAAAAGATGGAATTAAACATGCATAAATTACGGTGTCCTGGAAAACCCATCGTGCTGCAAATAAACAAAGCATATTCATCAAAGTGGTAACACACTTTAGAAATGCGGTGCAAATTTAGAAAACACATACAACTTCAGGAACAAATCCTGTCACAACATAACGGAAGTGCTGTTTCCGGAGGACACGGAAAGGGGTGGACTTCTATGAGATTAGCGTGAAGTCTATTGGAAGTAGTGACAACTGAGTAAAAAGGGTTGTTTTTTTCCAGTTACCACGGTGTTATCAAGGGTAGGTATGTGATACAGAATTGAAGACTGACCTATTCATGCTCTGCATTCTTGCATATTTATTTATACATAAGGCAGCCTTAAAAACATGGGATGGAAATCCCATTTAACACAATATGCACTGTTTTACAGTCAGAGTGAAATGAGTAACATTCTCCTTTTAATATATATATTTTAAATGTTAAAATTCTTAACTATGTCAGTTAAGCTGCCAAAAATGCCCCTTTTGAAATTTGTATTTCTAATGTCACAAGAACACTTTATTGACCTATCTCTGCCTATTCAGCCTATAGAGGTTTAGCACACCCACTTAAATTGCCTTTCTCAGGCATTTCAGCTCTGAGTACCTTTTGAATGAAGCACAATACAGGGCAGCCAATCATAAAGGAGCTCATTTATCTTACATCCGTCTTAAAGGTGCAGTAGCAACAGGTGCCTGTTGAATTCCAAGCGATATATATATAGAGAGGTTGGAAATTGGTTGTGCAAAAAAAAAAAAAAACCAGGCTGAAAACGAGTCGTTTCCGCTCTGTGAATTGGGAGAAAGGGACAGTGTGTGGAAGCCCAACCCCAGTCATATAGGTTTGCTTCTAACAGTACCATTACCATCACCCACTCTGGTGCACTAGTTTGAGTGTATTAGAACTAGTAGCAATGCTGAAGCATTACATGTATCTATAACAAATATTCTGACCATGATGAAGTGATAGGTTTGTTAAGGCAAACTGTGTATGCAATACATGTTGCTTAGGTCACTTGCTCTAATTGTACACAACTCTAAAGCTACACAACTGTACATTAGTTAAAGTCTACACAGTGTCAGTCATGTGAAGTACAACTGAAAGTTCCCCTGTTGTATTCTTCCAACAATCAAGTTCTGCGTAAGTTGGGGCAAAATAATATGAGCTTCACATCAAAGAACATTTTAAACAAATGGACTGTATGTACATCTTTTTTCTAATGTTACAATTGAAGTCTAAAGTTATATCTCTTATCAGTGGAGGATGCACTTGCTCAAACCTTTCCTTTAGATTCCTTTTGTACACACTACAGACTGTGACCTCGAGATGCTTGAATGAATGTTGAACATTCACACTTGTGCATGAGTGCAGACTGTTAGCTAATGCATCATGATGAGCCTATCCTTTTTGAGTTACTTATTGAGATCATTCTCATAGCGAGTTCATTACACCTTGTGTACTCGATGTAGTGCGGTGAGCAGTTTCAATCTTAGTTACAATCTTAGTTATCAAAGACTCACTCCACCGACCAAAGCCTCTTCTCTTAGACAACATGACAAAACCATTGCAGCTTGAGAGCAAAAATCGAGCCTTGTAAGAGGTGTTATGTTCCATAGGCAGATTGACATCTTAATGCGATACACATGAACTCAATTTTCTTTGCATACATGTACATTGCACTTGTAATGTTTCTGATATTGCTTCTCTCCTGAATAGCTCAGTCAGTAGAGCATCAGACTTTTAATCTGAGGTCCCTGTTCAAGTGAAAATATTGTTCTTTGCCACTAAAGTGCGCTTGAGAAGTTTCTTGAAATACCTCTAGATCAACCTAAGTCAAGGGACAGGACCCTGTTGCCTTGAGCCTTGTCGGTAGCCGACAAGCTCGCAAAATACACCAAGCCCGTTGTCATAGCAACCAGCACTTAGCTTGCTCGGACTAGCCTAGCTAAGATAGCCTTAATGGGCTAACAAAGACTCATTTCTACGCCAGGCGCACATACTACAAATGCATATTAGCTACATAACTGTTCCAATAAATGCGTGTATTACCATGCTATTCATTAATTTTCCTGTATGTGCACAACTGTAGACCGGGGGTTCTTTAACGTAATCCTCTTCGCAATTAGCTTAGCTAGCTAATAAAGCTAAGCTAGTTAGCCAGCCTAGCTAACTAACTGATATGTTTCAATGTGGAGACGCAGTAAGAGTGTCTCTAATAATTTGAGTTTGTTTTCAGTCGGTACGTACGCTCAAACGGTGTCATACAGTTATTGAATAAATCAGCAGAAGCTGTTATTAAAATAAATTTCTGCGTCTTTTCGAGGTCTTATCTTGACAGTGGTGAAGCTTAGCAGTGGTAACCTACATACGATTCGCATTAAATAAATTAAATACAAAAAAAAACACAAACATCTTTCTACGGTCAACTGAGAAGTCCATGTCTTTGTGAAATTTATTCTATGAGAATAATTTAATACTACTTGCTTTGGAAAAAGCAAACACTTCATGCCAAACTTAAGGTGTGCACGGCACAGTAATTGCTGTAGAAGACACATACATGTATTTTACACAGGCTGTTTATGTCTGTTCAGTACATATGGTTATATTACACCTTGGTTATGTGTAATATGGATATAAATGTTAAAATGTTCTATTACAGAACACGACACCTGTTGCGTTTTATATTGGTAAATCTCTGATATGACCACTGTAACATAAAGTTGCGGTTATAAATACGTGAAACATTTTTGATCGACTGAAATGTAGCTGTATGTACATGCAATATATTTGTGATTATGTAAATTAAACAGCTATTCTTATTCTTATGGCTAGCTAAATAAATTGCAATTTCGTCGTCTTCAAGGCATGGCATGGTGTTTATTCATTCTTCGGCATACAAAATGACGCCTTTTCACGTTGTGGAACTACAAATATGGCGGCCTTTTTTCTTTAGCGTTTTAATGACGTAAAAGCAGAGTCTCACCGTAAAGTCGGGCAGGAGGAGCTGGACTCATTTATTTCTTCGTATCTTTCCCCATCTAGCGGTCAATAACGGGTAGTCTTGAATTGATTTCTATCGCGTAATACTTTGGATATAAATGTTTAAATTTCCTGTTGCAGGACAGACAAAGTATAGTCAACCAGTTCTAACCTTTTGATAAAAACTTGAACTTCAAAGTAGGTGAATCTATTTCCTTAAACCAATCAGATCACAGTTCATTTACATAACATCAATGCTTTGAGTGCTTTAGATATGAGAACATCACAGTGATCTTTCTGCTCAAACATCAGTCAGTCTATAATTCTGTATTATGTGTTTTTATAGCTTCCAACTTTCATGAGTTCCTTGAATCTGTGGAGAAAAGTGCAGACCAATGTAGTTTCTTATTTGTGAACATTTATACATTCATTGTAATTTATTTATCATTTAAATGTTTTATTACTTTTAATTTATAGACATAAGGACACAGAAAACAGTTCATATACTGAATGAATTGTTACAAGGTAATATTTTCTAGATTGTGTTTACCATATGTTTTTATTTCTAAACGTTAATGCAGTGTGTTAATCTGTCACACCGAGGCAGAAGGGGTGAATCTGATATACCCCTCTTCCATTGTCAACTATTCAGAGTCCTCCAGTGGAGCTCATACAACTAAAGAAACACATACAGAGGTCACTGGAGGTTCTAAGTTACATCTAAAGTGGTCTAGTTGTGACGTTGCGAGGATAAGCAGGATGCGGGGACGAGGCACGATGAAACGCACTTTTATTTTTGCAAACATGCAAAACATACAACAAAGCTCAAATACTATGCACATCTCAAACACCAACACACGTACTATGACACACGAGACATATATACACCCAAGCCGATTACACATAACAGAGAACAGGTGAACGACACGAGAGGGTGTGGCAACACAGACGAACACACACACACCAAGATGTTTGAGGAGGGGGCGGGGCCACAACATGACACTAAGCCTGTACACACTGTTCCAACACTACCCTGTAGGGCACCATCTCCATGGAAGTATATTTTTAAAAGCATGTTTGATAACCATATTTATACTGGAACAATTTAATCAAATGAGTTGTGTTTTTTGTTCCTCTCTAAGACGGTTCGGATGCCGATATTGAGATTTGAGTCTGAGCAAGTTGAGAAACCCACTGTGAGGGTTTCTGGGTGCTCTGGAGGAGCACCCAGAAGTCGTACACCTGCACCAAGCCTGAGACCCCTCTGCCCCTGACACAATTGCCCAGGAATGCGGGCATGTACCTAGACTATGAGGATGGACAGCTGTCTTTCTATTACATACTAACATATCTACATATTTATCGGAAACCTCCGGGAGAAGAAGCTGTATCTCCTCTTTGCGCTGCTGGACAGACACACTTATGACACTGTACTCATCAAAAGCAGCACCAGAGATGCACTGAGTCATATCCCGCTACACACCTCTCAGGCCAGCTTGTTTGCACATTTTGTCATAAAACTTAAGCTGTCATTTGTTGCTGTTATATATAAAATTACCAAATTAAAAAATAAATAAATCAAAAAGTACTTGTGGCTAGAGAAGCACAGCCAATCACATAAACAAGATATAATGTCAGTAATGTTTGCGGCAGGTGTTTCAAATGTGCCCAGACTCATATTCAAAAATATCCATGTTTCAACAGTTTGAAGGTGGCCATGACACTAACAGTTTGGTGGAAATTCCACAAGATATCAAACTCCACACTCACACGAACTATTCATTCTCCCATTTGGAACAATCCAGGCTTTACCATGAACAAAAATATTAAACTTTACATCTTGGACAGAAAAAGGCATTACAAACCTTAAACATATTTATCCTAAGACTTGTTTCATGTCACGCCCACAACTAGCCACAAAATATGCTATAGAAAGCCCCCAGTTCCTACAATACCATCAGCTAAGATCACCTATGTGTTCAAAAATCAATTCCGATACCTACATCCATATCAGAATTTATAAACAAACATTCTTAATACAAAAAACCTATTATCTAAGATATACAAAATAATAGTGAAATCAAATCTCACAGTTACTCTCCCATTGAGACAATAGAAGGAACATTTATTACTAGCCCATGACGCTGCAGTTTGGATTAAAATGTGTAACAATAATTACCACATGACAGCAACACTGACCTACAATGCATTCAGTACAAAATAATACAGAGTACATTATACTACACATTGGATGTTTAAAATTGGTTTCACAAGCTCAGCAATCTGTACATACTTTACTCAAATCACAGTTGACGATTACATTCACGCCACGTGGCAGAGCACACCTATCAAGCAATTTTGGCAAGTCGTCATCAAGTTCGAGTTCAAGTTCAAGTGGTTTTATTGTCATTTCAGCTATATATACAAGTACACAACAAAAACGAGACAACGTTCCTCCAGGGCCATGGTGCAACATAAAAACAACAGTGCAACAGACAACATGCTACACAAGTGCAAACAGTCCAATATAGTGCATCACCAACATATCCCATGCTTTAAATAACCATATCCATCCAACACCCTCTTTATGTCTCCTAGGAGACATATCATCAACCAATATGACAGGATACTATGTATAACATTATTATATTGATATAATAAAAATATTCTTGCAAAAAAACAACAAACAAAAAACATATTCATGAACTGGAAAACAAAAAATAATATTAGTGTCACCCAATAGAAAAATCTATTGATAGAGTATATATATCAATAGAATAATTCTCAGAATTAATCAATAACAGAACCAATAATCTAGAGTGGACACCTTTGATAAAATCCATACAGAGCCAATCCATAAACGATAAATATCACACTCTAATACGTGTACATATACAATCCAACATACATGTACTCACACATAACCATATACATAGATACATACATACATACATACATACACACACACACACACACACACACACACACACACACACACACACACACACACACACACACACACACACACACACATCATTCCTGTAATGGTGCAGATGGCGAATACTTAAAAATATTATATATACATTTTGCGTTTGTCTGTTCATCTGTCTGTCTTATTTTGAATAATAAAGCTCTAAAGGTCCACTGATGGGGGGTAATAAATTCATATATTTATTTCTCCAGATTTCTAACTCTGAGAGAAAAAAAACGTCCTTTTACAAATTGCACCTCGTTGTGGACCTCGGCTAGGTTTACATTCCAGGTGATTATTTTTAAGTTATAAATAAAAAGAAATAAAAAATAAAGTGTAACAGTTCCCGATGAGGCGGTATGGTGGAAGCGGGCCAAAAAAATCAAAATCTTCAATATGTCGCATGTAATTTACTCTAAATAAAAATATTTAGATATGATTTACATACGAGTTATATTTTTAGGCCTACTAAATGTATACTTTAAATACGTTTATTAATTAGCACAGATAATATATCTGCTCTTTATACTTGGATTTCTAACCTACATATTTAAAAATTTAACTGATGTATTTATTTCTGCAGATTTCTAACTCTGAGAGAAAAAGACGTCCTTTTACAAATTGCACCTCGTTGTGGAACTCTACTAGGTTTAATTCCAGGCGAGTATTTTTAAGAGGCTAGATTTGTGCTCACAAGCTGCGATGGTGGTTTTTTCATAGCTTCTAAAAGAAGAGGCTGTGGTCAGGGTGGAGTGAATCTTTGATAACCAAGATTGTTGTTGTTTTGGCCTTCGAATAGACAATGGCATTATCCAGTGTCAGGTCTTTCTCAGTAAACTGCAGAGAATGATATAGTGGGCAAGAAATGGTCAAGCACAGTTTAATTGGTTGTGTGTTTGTGAAAAACACTAGAGCTCTCTGATACATTTTTGGTTCAAGATTTAATAATCATGCAAATGATTGTGATTAATGCTTTGTCTGTTTAATTCAAATATTATACTATAAACCTAATATTTTAATAGGGTTGGCAACTTTCTAGATCCGATTACTACATGTGTTGTTCATGTAACTGTGCAAATAAACTGCAAACACAATTACTTTTAGAAGTATCATCCAGTTTGTTTTCACAATTGCCAAAATGTAATGAATCACAGCCAGTGTTCTAAAACAGAGCTGGAATGTATTCCTGGTTGATGTGCCCTGTTTCTGGTTATATAATATATAAAAAAAAAATAATAAAAAAAAAAAAAAAAAAATTGGTGGATGAATTTTCAATGAAAGTGCTTCACTCAGCAGCCATTAATGATTCTTATATCCAGTATGAATAAATTGAAATTCCTATCCTTGTATCAGGTGCAGCAATTATGTGTAACAATTGTGAAGCAAAAAAGCAAAAGCAAAATTGTAATATAACAATATAGGTAATATAGAACTTGATCTAATGATATTAATTAGGCTATGCAAATAAAACAACTACTTCGGTAGCACATCATTCATGCCTGTTGAATAGGCAGTTTTTTGCTTTGCAGATACTTGAAATCTTTTACTAATCTTTCCCCAAATCCAGTAGGAGCTGCCTTTTACATTAACATGCCAGGATACACACTCACTGGATGTTTAATCTTTCTAGTGGTTAAGCTATATTCTTATAGTCAAGAAAGATATTTTTTAATTATTAATCAGTTAAAAGGATTTCTTACTGTAGGCCTATTATAAACAACATGGAGGAAATTAAAATAAAAATACTTGAGTTAGACAGTGGACACAGGTTGCTAATAAATCAAGTAAATGAAACTGGATGGACTGCTTAATTATGTAACAACACAACATTTATGGCGACGAAGATGTTTCACACATATACATTCTTACGTGATGCTGACCTCGATATCCATATTTCACATTGATACTGTAACACTATAGATGAACCTAAACCTCACATTCTCGTCACATTGATAAGCTTTTTGAAAGTTTGATCATGATCAAAGATCATGATCTTTGTTTTCTAAGTGTGTTTCCAAATTGCCTTTGACTGCTGTATGCCTAATTGCGGCATTTAGCACCTCATTTCGTCTCTAATTTTTGACATGTACTCTTGACATAAGTCTTGCATAAGTGGAAAGTCAATCAGCCCCCGTTTAAAAATGGTAAGCTTTTACTGTCACGTTAATAACATCACACACACGCACACATAATGCTTCGACTGTCCTACACTTTAAATATCTTTTGCACATTATGGAGGGTGAGCATAGTTACCAGTTCCCTTCATGCAAAAGGGTTGTCTTAGGTTACTGTAAAGTCTAATGCACATTTGGAATTATTAAAAGTAGTTTATAATCAATACGAAATTTTACTGGGAGCTAAAGTAAAGTAGCTAAGATATGATTGATGTGATCAAATTTTCTAGCTCTATTAAGAACTATGGCTGCTGCATTTTGAACTCGCTAGGCACTTTAGGCACTTAATAGCACAGCTAGATAGTAAGGGATTACAGTAGTCCAATATTGAAGTAATAAATGCATGGACTACCTTTTCTGCATTATGTGTGGAGAGCATGCTCCTAATCTTTGAAATGTTTCTAAGGTGGAGAAAGGGGGTCCTAGAAACATTATTTATTTACGTGAGCTTCGAACGAGAGACTGGGATCCATAACTCCAAGATCTTTAACTGTTAGAGAAGATGTGATTGGGAGACCATTGAGGTTCATTGAGTAATTAGAGAGTGGAGACCTAGCTGACTCTGGGCTTAATAGAAACACCTCTGAATGTCTCTGAATGTTAGAAATTAATTAAAAATACTAATGTCAATGTATTTACAACGCATGTATTTAGGACGTAATTTTTTCAATCACAACAAAATATGTTGTTGTATTTTTTGCATTATGCTTACTACAGAATTAACAGTCAACTGTTCAGTGACTGCATGTAGAGTTGTAACACTGCTTATTACTAGAACTGTGGCTAGAATCAAAATCAACGCTAGTGTCGTTCCTAAATCCCCAATCAGCTAGTCGTAAAGTTAACATTCAAATAGAAAATAAAGATGCAGACTTCAGAATTAGTTAAAGAGAATAGCTGAGAGAATAGAATAAATTATCCATTACTACCCCTGTCTTTTATCATCCTTCCATCCCTCCATCCCATGCCATCTTCCTCTATTATTTGCTTTTCTATTTTGTTCTGGTATCTCCTTATCTCTTTTTAAAAAAGACATTGGCCAAAAGACTAACTAAAACACTGACATACTTAAGACCTTTAATATTTTTATAAAATATAACATTAAAAGGAGAATGTTACTTATTTCACCCTGACTGTCCACTTATATATCTGTTTTGAGTATGATTTTCCTTGTTCAAGTGAAAACAGTAACAAATGTAGCATGTCACAAATATATACATTACTATGTATGAAAAATGAAAGACATCAACATGAAACACCGGAGCTGATTTCAGTTAAGCACCTAGTTATGGAAACTATAAAGACTAACATTGTCATAAAAATGTTGTGAAAGTTAATGCTTAGAAGATTACAAGTGGCTAAGACATACGTTGTTATAGGCTGTGCTTACTGATGTACACCAGGTGGACATAGTGTCAAAGCAGAGGGTCTGATGGAGCAGGTGGAACATCAACATTTAAAACAAAAATGAACTGCTTGTACTTAGTGAACTAAATAAAGCATAAGCGTCCTATGCATGGCATACAGATCCATATAAGCTTTGATAAAATCCATCCTCATGTAAAAGATGTATTGTCCCAATCATAGTAAGTGAAAACTATGACATAAAAAACTTTCCTTACCTAATACAAGCAGGCAATTATCTTTTAATTTGACCTACCCCAGTAAATCACGGTACCTAAGTTGATGAATAACAGGAATAATCACAAACTTCTAATGAAGCAAAGTAATATATAATTACAATTATAAAGGACTAATTTGGTTTGTCTCCCCCAAAGGCATTAGAATGTTCTTTATATAACAGGTGAAAACGACCTACACCAATGTGATATACAAACCAATCCTGCTTTTATTACACAGAAGAGCTGAGCAATTATGGGGAGGCACCCTAAAAAGTTGAGGGTGGAATTACCTGTCAATAAACAAAGTACAGAATAGATAAGCAAAACTATTCTGTTGCATCATCTTTGAAATGACTCTGCAAGGAAAATGTTGATATGAATAAATGCTTGTATTCCTTTCTGATACAAGTCAAAAAATATCTTTAAAGTGGCTCAAACATGAGAACTATGTGCATTCCTTCACAAACATATACAAATCAATGAAAAAAATCTCCCCTATGTTTATATACACAAGTGTCTGTGGGAGCCCCAAAGCTATATTATGCATTCAAATAACAAAATATATATCACAGTCCCTACAAAAAATGAAAGTAAAAAAGCAAACAAACAACAAAAAGGGGAAAATCATAAATGAAAATATCCCATTTACTAATGTCATGTTTGTAAGCAGCCCTGCTTTCCTGCTTCCTAAAATGGTGACATATTTTAGGTACTCAGGCCACTGGAAACAAAAATATACACAGCAGTTCTTCCACACATTTAGAGGAACCTGATTTTTTTGTTAGATAAATATGTGTCGGTTATGACCGTTAAAAAGACCTGAACAAAAAAAATGTTTGGATTTTTATTCGCTGTCACCTTTCATCACGGGCAACATAAAAATTCACACTACTACAATATCGCTAACATGTTACTGGCATGCGAATAAGACACCTGAGCACAGAGAGAAACCCAGTGTTATGAGTACAGTTGACATTGGAACTAGCTAGATAGCTCATATTAAGACACTTCTTTGGAGAACACGTGCTCAAGTGTTTTCCCCACAATCTATATGCACAATTTATTTGCCAACTGTGACCAGAGAGAGAACATAGCTCACAGCCTAGGACATGCTCACATAACATTACTCACAGCCTAGGACATGCATGGATTTTGATGAGGACTGCATATGCCTGGGATCAATTCAAACACGTCATGACGATGATATAAAACCTGATGAAACAAGCTTGACAAGCAGCAGTTCCGTTTTTCCGTGAAAGTATCAAGCACAGATGAAGACGTTTCTATGGTTATCTCGGTTTTAGAAATATTAGCCTATAGAGTTGGGCTTAGTACGTTAATAAAAGATGGAATTAAACATGCATAAATTACGGTGTCCTGGAAAACCCATCGTGCTGCAAATACACAAAGCATATTCATCAAAGTGGTAACACACTTTAGAAATGTGGTGCAAATTTAGAAAACGCATACAACTTCAGGAACAAATCCTGTCACAACACAACGGAAGTGCTGTTTCCGGAGGACACGGAAAGGGGTGGACTTCTATGAGATTAGCGTGAAGTCTATTGGAAGTACTGACAACTGAGTAAAAAGGGTTGTTTTTTTTTCCAGTTACCACGGTGTTATCAAGGGTAGGTGTGTGATACAGAATGGAAGACTGACCTATTCATGCTCTGCATTCTTGCATATTTATTTATACATAAGGCAGCCTTAAAAACATGGGATGGAAATCCCATTTAACAAAATATGCACTGTTTTACAGTCAGAGTGAAATAAGTAACATTCTCCTTTTAATATATATATTTTAAATGTTAAAATTCTTAACTATGTCAGTTAAGCTGCCAAAAATGCCCCTTTTGAAATTTGTATTTCTAATGTCACAAGAACACTTTATTGACCTATCTCTGCCTATTCAGCCTATAGAGGTTTAGCACACCCACTTAAATTGCCTTTCTCAGGCATTTCAGCTCTGAGTACCTTTTGAATGAAGCACAATACAGGGCAGTCAATCATAAAGGAGCTCATTTATCTTACATCCGTCTTAAAGGTGCAGTAGCAACAGGTGCCTGTTGAATTCCAAGCGATATCTATAGAGGTTGGAAATTGGTTGTGTAAAAAAAAAAAAAAAACAGGCTGAAAACGAGTCGTTTCCGCTCTGTGAATTGGGAGAAAGGGACAGTGTGTGGAAGCCCAACCCCAGTCATATAGGTTTGCTTCTAACAGTACCATTACCATCACCCACTCTGGTGCACTAGTTTGAGTGTATTAGAACTAGTAGCAATGCTGAAGCATTACATGTATCTATAACAAATATTCTGACCATGATGAAGTGATAGGTTTGTTAAGGCAAACTGTGTATGCAATACATGTTGCTTAGGTCACTTGCTCCAATTGTACACAACTCTAAAGCTACACAACTGTACATTAGTTAAAGTCTACACAGTGTCAGTGATGTGAAGTACAACTGAAAGTTCCCCTGTTGTATTCTTCCAACAATCAAGTTCTGCGTAAGTGGGGGCAAAATAATATGAGCTTCACATCAAAGAACATTTTAAACAAATGGACTGTATGTACATCTTTTTTCTAATGTTACAATTGGAGTCTAAAGTTATATCTCTTATCAGTGGAGGATGCACTTGCTCAAACCTTTTCTTTAGATTCCTTTTGTACACACTACAGACTGTGACCTCGAGATGCTTGAATGAATGTTGAACATTCACACTTGTGTATGAGTGCCGATTGTTAGCTAATGCATCATGATGAGCCTATCCTTTTTGAGTTACTTACTGAGATCATTCTCATAGCAAGTTCATTACACCTTGTGTACTCGATGTAGTGCGGTGAGCAGTTTCAATCTTAGTTACAATCTTAGTTATCAAAGACTCACTCCACCGACCAAAGCCTCTTCTCTTAGACAACATGACAAAACCATCGCAGCTTGAGAGCAAAAATCGAGCCTCGTAAGAGGTGTTATGTTCCATAGGCAGATTGACATCTTAATGCGATACACATGAACTCAATTTTCTTTGCATACATGTACATTGCACTTGTAATGTTTCTGATATTGCTTCTCTCCTGAATAGCTCAGTCAGTAGAGCATCAGACTTTTAATCTGTGGTCCCTGTTCAAGTGAAAATATTGTTCTTTGCCACTAAAGTGCGCTTGATAAGTTTCTTGAAATACCTCTAGATCAACCTAAGTCAAGGGACAGGACCCTGTTGCCTTGAGCCTTGCCGATTAAACTGACATTTCACATCCGTTTCCCCCAGCTGTGATGCTGTGCATTGGCTGTCATCCCAGGTTAGGCTAGCTAGTTCTGCTGGCAAGCTTGAAATATCAAAATCCTTCCTACTTAAAAAAAAAAAAAATCACTTCTGAGCCTATCCTTTTTGAGTTAATTACTGAGATCATTCTCACAGCAAGTTCATTAGACCTTGTTCACTCATTGTAGTTCGGTGAGCAATTTCTATATTGGATGAGAGAAGGAGCAGACTTGTTCAAGTCACAGAATCCATTCACACTCAAACAACAGGAGCTTGTCAGTGGAGGGTGTACTTGCTCACACCTTTCTTTTCAATTCCTGTTGCATAAGGGAATAAGGGACAAGGGAAGTCATTTTGGAACAAACCTGTGAGGCAACTGTCTTTGAGGCAAAGTGTCTGTATCCAGGGAAGAACATGTGCATGTTCAAGTGCTTGCCCTGTACTTCATTCTCTGAAGTTTACTGAGAAAGACCTGACAGCAGTTGAACACGTTTGGTTGTTGTCTGCTACCTTGTCTCTGTCTCTCTCTGTGTTCGCATGATAGGCACCACTGCATGCCATGCACCAGGCCTCCTTTCTTGTGAGGCTGTCCCTCATGACATCTATGGAGTGCATAATTGAAGACTAAGTGAAAGGATTCCCTTAAGATCTGAATACCTTTGGTTGTTGTCGTACATCGTCTCTGTCTCTCTCTCTCTATGTGTTAAATGCAGACTGCTCAGGTCATGGTGTTGACAGCTTCTAGTATTTTCACTAGATCCAAAGCAGTGTCAAACCTGTTTTTACATTTAAATGTTTTCACTTGGTTTTACATTTTAATGTTAACAAAATAAGAAACAATACACATTATAAATGTTAGATAGCTACATATTTGTACTTCTTGTACAAACTAAGAAAATAATAGAACACTAATTTAGTTATGTGACATATTGACACCTGAGCAAGACATGGGTGAGGGATAAAAAGGCAGGATATTAGTCACACAAAGCACTGCCAAAAAGTTTTAAAAACACAGATGTGGGGAAGCTCATGAAGACAGGCTCAGCTTTAGTCCACAGTATGCTAAATGGGAAACACTGGAGGATGGTACATGAGGGGTTTAAATAGGGAGAGAGTTAATTAGAAGCAGGTGATCGTGATGGTTGATAAGTGTGTGATTGTGAACCGAGCAGTGGTCGTGGTAGGTGATTTGTGCGGATATGTGTGTACGTGTCTGTGTGTGCGTTCCTGGTTGGGTGCGGACCAGAACCTGACAACTTGTTTCCACTTGATATCAGAATTAGTTGAAGAGAATAGCTGGTCCTGTCCTTTATTGCAACTTAAATATAAACATGCTTTTGAGGGACCCTCTGGAGAATGTCTGAGGGGTACACAAGAGTTTAATTCTTATAAACTTTTTCAAGGGCAATTATGTAAACAACCCTCCTTTTTTTCCATATTGTTCTTTGAAGTTTCCACCATTATGCTCAAATTACACATGACATTATAAAAGCTAGTCACCTATGAACCTGCGGGCTTATATAGAAGGGAAAATAAACTATGGACTATTTGTGCTCTGCATTCTTGCGTATTTATTTATGCTAGGCTGTACATAATGCAGCCTTAAAAACATAGGATAAAAATCCCCATGTAACACAATTCAGGTTCTGTCTAAATACATGGCTAGCTAGCTAGTTATTTTACAATCCCATTTAGAACATATATCGTCGTGAATGTCCTGAACAAAACACGCTGTACCTAATCCCCATAAATGACATATCTCTCACTGAATAAAAACTTGTATGCTTCAACAGTATACAGTGGTAGAAATGGCGATCACCTTTAAAAGGATTTCTTACTGTAGGCCTATTATAAACAACATGGAGGAAATTAAAATAAAAATACTTGAGTCAGGTGTCTGTTGAATTCCGAGCGATATATATATAGAGGTTGGAAATTGGTTGTCTAAAAATGAATTGTGATTGTTAAGTCACATAGATGTAAGTGGACATGAAGGGAAAAAATAGTGTGGGTGCCAAGTATGGTGATTGTATTTTTAAAGTTGTAGGAAATGTTACATTCAGAATGTTTGTGAGACAAAAAAAAAAAAAGATATAATTACTATCCATGGTATAATTGACTGTGTTGCAGACAACATAGGCAGGGATTAGACTGAAAAATGTCAGAGTATTTTTAATGCTCTTTATTGCTGTCATCAGAGGTTATGCAGCCATATCCTCCCGAGCAAGTACGGCTTCTAATCCTAACAGTTTGGCCGCCTGCAGACACAAATACCGTGTTGAGCAATATTTAATTACATCTACTTGAAATGCATATTTAATTGCATTGTTAGTATTTATGGAAAACAAGTGTTAGGATTGCTCTGCTCCATTGCAGACTTTCTCACTCTAGCAACTGTGGATTCCATCTCCTCAATCAGTTGGCCCATATCATGTTGACAGGAACCATATTCCATCTTTATAAAAGAATTCAATTTCACCTCCAACTATGAAGAGAAACAGTGTTAAGCAATATTTAATTACATCTACTTGAAATGCATAGTTCATAGCATTGTGAGAATTTATGGAAAACAAGCGTTAGGATTGCTCTGCTCCACTGCAGACTTTCTCACTTTAGCAAACACGGCTTCCAGGTCCTCAATGCATTTATCCCTCTCACTGACATTCATATCTTTAGGTTCCACCTGTACATATGAGTAGAAATATTGTTGAACAGTATTTAAATACATTTAATTGAAATATGACTTTAATTACATTTTGATACATTTGTAATTTATAATTTGTATTGGACTGGAAAGGAAACAAATACAATTTTTATCGCATAGCCGTAATCACATAGCCTGCAGGCCTAATGATGTAAAAATGTGCCCCCAAACATCAAATGTTCAGCAGAAATAACAGGACCTGACACACTAAGGTACCGTAGACCCATTCAAATTGTACTATTGGAATAATAAATTCCAATGCATTCAGTCATTTTAGCTAGTGTTGATTTTGATTCTTGCCACAATTATACTAATAATCAGTGTTACAACTCAGCATGCAAAGTCACCGAACAGTCGACTGTTAATTCTATAGTAAGGAGAATGTAAAACAAACAAACAAAAAACCCACCAACAGTATTTTTTTTTCCTGTAACTGACAAAGATTGCATATGCTAAATGTATGTGTCCTAAATATATTCTAAATACATTTACATTAGTGTTTTTAATTAATTTCTCGAACATTTGTTGAAATGCATTTGTAATTTATATTCAGAGATATTTCAGTGTACTTAAGTACAAGCATTCAATTAGCATCACTGTTCACCATAGCTGTTTTTCCATTTTTTGTGGCTTTTGTCCATTGCCACAGTATGGCTTTAAATCATTTGTCTTGGTTCTACTTTACTTACTATGGCTGATTGAGTTCTCTCAGTAGAGAAGTCCTTCTTGATTAAATTCTTTGTTCTAGTATCTGTTTAAAAAGTAACAGAAAATGTCTTATTAGCGTTGTATAGATACTTAGAACACTTCTACGTAGATCTCTCTCTCTCAGACAAACACACACACACACACAGTTCATCCAAGAAGTCATCCTCTATTCTGGCAGGGATCTGGGCTCGTGTTTTTTCGTTTTTCTTTTTCCCATATTTACCAAATATCCCGTGCTTTTCCTTTTCATATTTCTCAGTAGGAACATGTTCCTTGCGTCTTGGATTGCAATTGTAACTACCGCACTGACCCATAATAAATTTAGTGTACCCGTTATCTGTGATCTGAAGTCTAAAAATGGGTCACAGAAATTGTTCATTTGAAAAATCTGTTCTTTGACTACATCATAATCGCTTAATTGATGCGGCTGCATGATGACATCACACGCCACCCACTGAAATAAAAGCTGAGGATGTCATTGCAGAGGTAGGAGGAGCCAGAGTAGAATATTACAGAATATTACATTGCTTGAATAGTGGCTCTGTCTGCCCTGGGGGTATTATTGAAACCCAAAGGCTGAAAGGATGGGGAGGGAGAGAGAGAGAGAGAGAGCGAGCGAGCGACCATGTGTGAACATATTCTTGTCACGGTATGCCCCCCCCCCCCCCAAAGGTCTCCCCGTGTGTGTTTGCTTGTGTGTGTGTGTGTGTGTGTGTGTTCATCCGTGTGGCCATGCTCCCTTGTGTTTCACGGCTGCCCTTCATTGTGTTGTTATTGTTTGCGTATATAAGTCCTTTGTGTAAACGTTAACGTACTTTTGACCTGCTGAGAGTTAGCCTGATTTGACTTAGCCTGTTCCTAACCTTTGTTTAGTATGTTGCATAAAAGCTCATGGAAATATTTCAGATGTAACATACATGTAACTGACCTAGTAGAGCAAAATTACAGAATTGTAAGGAGGAAGTGACGTTCTTGGGGCATATCATTAAAGGGGGAAATACACACAAGCTGTCTCAAAACCGAGCACAAGCCATAATTTCGCTACCTAAACCATAGTGGCATACTCCCCTCTTACTGTTTTAGTCCCACACGCATTACACCGAATACTGCAGGACCAAAGAGTGTCACACTTATCAGCCCAGTGGTAGCTGAGATACCACACCACCCTCTTAGATATGCCTAATATAACTGTCAAAAGGTGTATAACACTGAACCCAGCTACACTCCTTCCTACGGAGGAGGATGGAGATCCACAAGACTGCACAGCAGTCTTAGCTGAAGTATATATACCGCGGGTTGATCTCTTTGAAGAAGCCATAAGTAACCCAGACCTATGCCTCTATGTGGATGGGTCAGCATGCAGGGACGACACAGGGGTCAATAGGGAAGCATACGCGGTAGTAACAGATCATGAAATATTTAAAACAGAAGTATTACCATCCTCCTATTCAGCGCAGGCTGCTGAACTAGTAGCACTGATGGAAGCATGCAAACTAGCTGCAGACAAAACTGTTAATGATTTTGGAGCCATATGGAAACATAGGCAATTCCTGACAAGCTCGGGTAAATATATTAGACATCACCATCTTGCTAGAAGCCATTTTGCTGCCAAAGACAATTGCAGTTGTTAAGTGTGCAGCTCACAGGACTACAGAAGACCAAATCAGCAAGGGGAATAATTTTGCAGATAGAGTAGCAAAGGCAGCTGCAACTAAAACCGCTGTGCAAGCAATACAGGAAACCGCTGCTACCCCGCAGGCCACATTACGGGAAATTCAGTCAGGGGCTCCCGCCACTGAAGGCACCAGGTGGAGACAACTAGAACCTCCTGTTAACAACCCACACTGCTGTCAAAATAGAAGGACGAGGAACCTGGGTACATCACACACACCGTAAGAAGGCTCCGACACCAGCCCCAACTCCAAGCAGCAGCACCCAAACAGACTAGGTCGGAACTGTGTTGAGTAGGGTGTTAACGGCAAGGCCTACCCTTTCGACACTCGGAACCGTCAAGAGACGGTAGAGAAAATCAGACACAGCTAACACAGTCAGAACATAGACTGAATATTAATATGGATGAAGAATCCCATGACTTATGAGAAGACTTGTTACCATTTCAGGGTCCCAACGCCACTGAAGCAGAATGATTAGCAGCTAAATGCCAACAAAATACAGCGTGTATGTCAGCCATTGTGCATGCCCAACATATCGAGCAAGAGTACCTGGTGTGCCAGCACACCAGTGTTCCAAGGACTGTAATCCCTCTGAAAAACGCAGATGTAGGAGAAGTGAATATGACAATCTCTATGTGCCAGGTTATTAACCAGACCTCAAACTGTCCCAGTCCCACTAACCCCGCACCACCGAAAATGATGCTGCATGTGGCAGCTAGTAAGGGTGAGATATTTGTATAGCAGATGAAGCAGCAGGTGCCGGAAGTCTGGTCCAGATGCATCGATTATGTGCAGGTGCACAGCAATGGCACTTGCAGTGACTCCAATAGCAGTTCCCTGTGGAATTGCTCCATGACAACCCTGCAGGGGTATTGGAATGTAATGTGGGTCGGTGGTTCGGTGGCCTATGGTGAATTGCCACAGAACTGGACTGGTTGTTGTTATCCAGCTGTAGTGCGCCCAAGGACGCAGGGTGAGGAGAGACATAACCAGCACAGACTATTGTGGTAGAATTCTGAGGGACCCATGGACCACTCCGGGTGAAACCATTGGTTGGTCCCTTTTCCTGGGCGGTGGCACAGTAGCAGCCCTGCAAAAGATGGCTTAGCTTATCAGTTACTGCAAATAGTTAATGACACCTTAGCAGCAATAGGTGCCTTAAAGATAGAACAACAAGTGATAAGGGCAGCAGTGCTTCAACATAGAATGGTACTAAATCTCCTAACCATGAAGGAAGGAGGAGTGTGCAAAATGATTAACACTTCCTGCTGTTTTTACATTCCAGATCTCAGCGCTAATATTACTGATTATATGAATCTTATGTGATCTGCCTTCACTCCGCAGCCTACAGTTCCAGTAGCGGCTGTAGCGTTGCCCATTCTGCTACTCATTCTTCTTCTTTTTCTTCTTCTTCTGTGTTTACCTCCTTTTTTGTCATTGCGTGTCAGACGTCTTTCTAGTGTGTTCACCATGCCAGCGCTCAGCGGCCATGCCAATGACCAACCCCAGCTCTTTGAAGACATTCTGCTCCCCAAGATGGGCGGTGCTGGTGATCCACATGAAGACATCGTAGTGCTATTTGCTGAATAAAAGTGTGATAATGTGTGATATAAAATAAAGGGGGGAAATGTTGTGGAAATTTACTTTGCTTTATTTTACTTTGCTTTATGTTTCTATAGTCACAGCATAACAGTCTGCAGATAAGCATGTGAGTCAGGTACACCAGCTGCTCACATACCATTCTAACCATAGAGATAGAAGAAGCCTTCAGCGCTCAGGCTAACCAAAACATGAATTAGCCGATACTCTGTAGGAGTCGTTTTTCTTTTTTTTCTCTTTCTTCTGTTCTCTGTATAAGGGGAGGGGGACCGTACTGCGCGTCAGTGCTTTTACTCTGTTATACAGGGGACAGAACTCAATAAACTTTTACTCTTTACTACTCAATGCATAAAGCTGTCTGTGTTTGATGTGCTCTCATTTTCCCACCACATCCATTTAGCAGTACTGAATAACCGAAATGGCTTAAAACAGCTGAGGGGATGTTTGAAACTGAGTGATAAGATGTTCAGCAATTTATATATGATAATACAAGGCAGTAAATTAAATTGGGCTGAACTGGACAATAGTACCTGGCATGAAAAGTATGTCGTAGAGAGTAACAAAAAACTCAACCTCTCACCTCGCGCTCTGAAATGTCTCCGTCACTGTCTGTAGTGTCCTCTAGGATACTGCTGCCCTCACTAAAGTGTGTCACCCTGACCGGGTCAAACATCTCTTGAACATAATGGAAAATCAGCTTCAAGTGCTGCACTGAGCAAGAGTGCACTGTAAATGGCCAGATATAAATGGCAATGTCAGTAGTAAATTTATATATGCAGTCATGGAACAGGACCTAGCTGTAGAGCACAGCTTTAAGGTGCATATTATGATGTGCTCTTACCAATCATCCTCCCGGCTGTGTTTTGCTCTTTTGGCCAAATGTTTCTCTTCCAAAGCAGACAGACCAGACTTGCTGCATATTACTCCGTGCACTATAAATAAACCACATGTATAATGTCTTGTAAACAATGGAACAAGGGAAATTTGAATTGTGACTACTCTGTTAAAGGGGCGGATAAGGCAACCCACCCAAACCCCCCGAAAGCTGTTCTGTTATCTCTAAACATTAACATTAAATATTCACATCATAACTCGACCCCGTGCAGTAGGGCAAACTCACTCGCATGGGGGAAAGGATTACAGACTACCTGTACTGCTGCCGCAACTCTGCGGCCATTCCAACAACATCCACATACATTCCAGCAACATCCTATTATAGGACACAGTGGGCTTAAATACACCCATTTAATAGCATGTTGGACCTTCTTTGGCCTCCAGAACTGCAGCAATTCTTTCTGGCATAGTTTCCACTATGTGCTGAAAATACTCTGCAGGAATCTTGGTCCAATCTTCATAGGATATTTTCTCTCAAATTACATGGAGGGACTGACATGTTCTAAACTGCCTGTTATACTCTTACAGCCGCTTTGAAATACAAAAAAAACATATTTATCT
>NW_027658437.1:0-22500 GCF_041902795.1 Electrophorus electricus
ATATGGCCTACTGAACTGCGGGGTGTGTGTGTGTGTGTGTGTGTGTGTGTGTGTGTGTGTGTGTGTGTGTGTGTGTGTGTGTGTGTGTGCGCGCGCGTGGAGAGGGGTGGTTAGGAGGGGTACAAAGTCAAAGAGGTCCAGTGTTTGTGCATGGGTGTGTGCTAAGGGTGAGTGAGAACTTAATTGCAAATGAATGTAAATAAACAATATTTTCTTTTCTCCAGAAAGAGAAAACATTCAACCATAATACACCCATTTAGAGGAATACATTCACCCATTACTTTTGTTCATGGTGGGGTCTGGTTCCCCCTAGTGGATGGCAGATGAACTGTTAATTTTTTAGGATTATGTGCATGTTTGCATTTTGACTTGATCTGGTCTGGTAATAAAAGCACACTGAGAACCCACCCGACCTGTCAAAAATACAGTAATATGTAGTGGCATTTACTCTGGAAAGTAATTCCATTTCTGACTTTTTCAGATTTATTGTATTAAATGTATTTCTTTCTTTGTATTTTCTCTCTCTTTGTCCCTGTGTGCGTGCGCGTGTGTATTTCAGGAGTGAAGCGTCCATCCAGCCCTGTAGACAGCAAGGCTCTGGTTGAAGACACCAGACCCGAGGGTGTGTCTTCTGACTGGGTTGAGTTAACAGGACTCGAGGACGTCTCTTCTGACAGGGTGGAGTTAACAGGACTTGAGGAAGTGTATTCTGACAGGGTGGAGTTAACAGGACTAGATGCCCCGCCCACAGACACTCACAGGTCATACATGCTCTGTGAAGTGTGTAACATTCAGCTAAACTCCGCTGCACAAGCACAGATTCACTACAATGGCAAAACGCACCAGAAGAGGCTGAAATATATCAGCAGTGGAACGTCAGGTAGGGACCGTGTGGAGTGGGAACAGAAGCCTGAGCTGTTTTTGCTGTAGGTGACTAGAAGCTGCTTTTATAAGCAGCAGGGTGGCTGGGGTGACCCATACAAGTCCTCACGCCTGGTCCTGTCCACCCTAACCCCTAACCCCTAACCCCTAAACCCCTAACCCCTAAACCCCTAACCCCTAAACCCCTAAACCCCTAACCCCTAAACACCTAACCCCTAACCCCTAAACCCCTAACCCCTAAACCCCTAACCCCTAAACCCCTAACCCCTAACCCCTAACCCCTAACCCCTAAACCCCTAAACCCCTAACCCCCTAAACCCCTAACCCCTAAACCCCTAACCCCTAACCCCTAAACCCCTAACCCCTAACCCCTAAACCCCTAAACCCCTAAACCCCTGACCCCTAAACACCTAACCCCTAAACCCCTAACCCCTAACCCCTAAACCCCTAACCCCTAACCCCTAAACCCCTAACCCCTAACCCCTAACCCCTAAACCCCTAACCCCTAACCCCTAAACCCCTAAACCCCTAACCCCTAAACCCCTAAACCCCTAACCCCTAAACCCCTAAACCCCTAAACCCCTAACCCCTAAACCCCTAAACCCCTAACCCCTAACCCCTAAACCCCTAAACCCCTAACCCCTAAACCCCTAAACCCCTAACCCCTAAACCCCTAAACCCCTAAACCCCTAAACCCCTAACAGCCTGTTGGTTGTGCTGATTCTGAAGTTCATTTCTTGTGTGTGTTTGTGTGTTTTCTGAGTCTGTGCTGCTGTGGAGTAACAGCAAGTGTCTGTGCCAGTTTTTTCCTTATTGTTTACAGAAGGTCTTCATGAGTCTTGTTTACACGAGTCTTCCTCACAAGTCTTCCTCACTAGCCTTCCTCTATCTCACCTGGAGCTCCACTAACCTTTAACCCTAACCTTTCTTGAAAACGTTCAGTATGGCAGGAGTGGTGTAATCATTCACAATATTAAATGCTTCAGTGATCTTTTGAGTTGAAGATGTTCAATATTGTACCAGGTAGTTCAAAATGTCTTCAAAAACAGTTACCAAAGCCTGCTGGAATTTACTATCAATCACTCACCTAAACTCATAAAACACACACACACACACACACACACACACACACACACACACACACACACACACACACACACACACATACTCAGACAAGCACAAGTGTTGCAATTAGCATTTTAACTGCATGCATGGTAAAGGTTGATATTTCAGTTACAAAACACAGGCAAATGGATCAGTTTTTATATTCTGAAACACACATACAGATAAAGGCACATATATAAACACACACACACACACACACACACACACACAGAGCAGTCAGACCCACTTCAGGTGCAATCTCTCATGCGAATGGACCATAATTACATAGCAACCGAACATGTTCACCACGGAAACGCTCAGGATGGTGACACCCCCCCCCCCCCCCCCCCAAAGAAGCCAGTCTAGGGCAGCTATTTTACTGACTGCCTTATAAAGTGTGTGTGTGTGTGTGTGTGTGTGTGTGTGTGTGTGTGTGTGTGTGTGTGTGTGTGTGTTTATGTACCTTTGCACCGTAGGACACAAAAGATCATTGATTAGTCCTTTTGGCTGCTGTAAGACATCATGATTGGAGTTAAATTAACGTGGGCAGTGCACACCATGAGAAAACAGCACTGCTAGGAGTATTAACCCCCCCACACACCCACATACACTCACACACACACACACACACACACACACCATATACATAAGAACCTTAAGTCATTCAGTATGTGGCTCTGTTCTCCTCTACCTGGTCAGGTTTGTTTCTCATTTGTTCTCTATGAAGTCAGAAATTTTCGAACCCCAAATGCACCACCCTTATCCCGACAATGACCCTAGCGAGCACACACATACACAGCCCTAATACACACACAGCCCTAACATACACCAGACTAATACACTCAGCCCAACATACACCCCTAACACACACACACCCCTAACATTAACCCAACACTAATAACATAACTCAAACATGAAGCCAACACTGATAACAACCCTAACATTAACCCAACACTGGTAACATAACCCTGATGTAGCAGTGAGCAGTAAGGAGGCGGCCGCATGTGCAGAGAAGAGTGAGATTTATTTGGGGCAAATCCAGAGTCATAGTCGTAAGGGTAGTACAGGGTCATAGAGCAACACGGAGATTATGAGGATACATGATAAACAAACAAACACTCGAAGGCAAACAAGGGATGCAGGCTAGGAAACATGCAGGCTAGGATAACAAAACAGGCTAACATAAGGCTTTGAAACACAGATGGACTTTCATACATCCACCAAACACAATAAACAGCCAAAACACAGGGTGTCAGACAGGGTTTAAATACATGAACGTAACAAGGTAGAAACGAGGGACAGGTGTGAGCAATCAAATGAGGGGCGGAGAGAACAAAACTATGGCATGGAACTAAAATACACAAGACAAGGAAAAGATGGAACATGGAAGCTGGGAGGGACTAATCGTGACACCTAACATGAACCCAACACTGATAACGTAACCCTAACATGAACCCAACACCAATAACGTAACCCTAACATGAATCCAAAACTACTGTATTTAAAGTGGTGAAAGACGTTCAGCTCATCTTGATCCAAGCAAATAATGTGAGAAATGAGCGTAAAATCTTTTTTTATTTTAAACCTTTCATAAAACACTAAAGTGTCCACCAGAACATCTCCCCTTCCAAGCATTCTGCTTACAGATTAAATGCATGTTTACACGCACACACACACGCACACGCACACACACGCGCGCGTGCACACACAAGCAGTCTTATCTCTGCTCACCTTCTGTTGATTCCTCCAGGCTTCTGTCCTCGGTCAGCATTGCTGCAAACACACACACTCATGCACACTCACATGAGCACAGAGAGAGAGGGAAAATGTTCATTATTAAAATGAGAAAAAAGGAAGAGAAATGTTCAAATTTGTTCATTATTAATGATATCTTTATACATTTATTATATTAAATATTTTTTGTGTTTCAGTGCATATGTGTGTGTGTGTGTGTGTGTGTGTGTGTGTGTGTGTGTGTAATTACGTGTGTGTGTGTGTGTGTGTGTGTGTGTGTGTGTGTGTGTGTGTGTGTGTGTGGTGTGGTGTTGTGTTGTGTTGGCTTACACAGCTGAGATGTTATGGTTGGGTGAGTTGACAGTGTAACACTCACCCCAGATTCTCTCTCTCTAATTATTTCTCTCCTTTGTTTCATTTTCTCTCTCTCCCTCTCTTTCATTCCCTCTAATTTTCTCTCTCATTCTTTGTTTCATTCTCTCTGTCTTTGCCAGACAGTCCTGATTGTTGCATCATGGGTATCATTGGTCACATGATGGCTTAAATGAGCAGAGTCCTATGGTGGGCCATTTAGGATAAATTCAGTGACTCGGTAGTCATGCATGAGTGTGTGTGTGTGTGTGTGTGTGTGTGTGTGTGTGTGTGTGTGTGTGTGTGTGCAAGTGTTTCACTGATTTCACCCTAAACGGCCCACCATAGAGTCCTCCTTCAGGCTTCCCTGTGAAACCCCCCCCCCACACACACACACACACAAAGTGCACAACACATACACACACACACAACTTTCACAACAGAAACACAGATATGCATGTACAACACACACACAGACACAGCACACACACACATCGCACGGGCACACACACATGCACGCACAACATACACATGCACGCACAACACACATACATGCGCGCACACACACACATGCGCATGCACAACACACACACACACCGTAGTGATGGTTATTGTACAGTGATCATGTGTCAGTGCTGAAACACAAGGTGTTCATGCTCATTTGTGTGATGTCATGCTGTGTGTGAGATTTATAAGACACTGAAATGTTGCGTGAGCCTCTCTGCAGCCCTGGGGTCTCTCCTTCTCTCCTGCTCTCCTTTTCTATGTTTCTCCTTCTCTCCTTCTCTCCCTCTCTATCTCTCTCCCTCTCGCCTGTAATCTCATCTTCTGCTTATCTTCCTTTCATCTTTACTTTTATAGATTTTTCTGTATCTCTCCATCACTTTCTCTCTTTATTTCACTTATAAACACACACACGCGCGCACACCACACACACACACACACACACACACACACACACACACACTGAACACAGAAAGAGAGAGAGAGAGAGAGAGAGAGAGAGAGAGAGAGAGAGAAATGTCACATTAATTAGGTATGTTCCAGTATGTAGAACTTTCTTTGTATTGTTCTTTGAGAGCCACAGGAGGAGAGACAGAAAGAGAGAGAGACTTTCATTGTTATTCATGTATTAATTTATTCACGGGTGGTGAGCGAATGAGACTGGAATATGCAAATGAGTTAGTGTTTCATGATGGGAATTTTCTGGTTGGCTGCTCTGGTAACTGGTAATGGATTTCAAGATGACAAACAGTGGGAGAGAGAGAGAGCTAGAAAAATAAATATATATAACTTTTATGTATTATATGTCTACATATATATAGAGACACACTTATGGAGAGACATACGTAACATGTAAAACATATGTAAGATAACTGTGTGCGTGTGTGTCCATGTGTTCGTCACTACAATATTACATTCAATTGTTGTTGCTTGTTTACACTATTTACTGTTATGTCATTCTTATTTTGTATGAGTGTGCATGTACATGATGTTTTATTGTGTTTGTGTTCATGACATTTCATTATATTTCCATTCTACATGGTAATATTGGTGTAGCTTTTACAGTTGTGAATGCTAAACTGGAGGGTTTGCACATTGGCACTGTGTTACTGTGTGTATCTGAATAAAACGTGTGTGTGTGTGTGCGTGCGTGTGTTGTGTGTGAATGGGCAGACTGTGTGTGGTACTATGTGTATGTGTATAAAACGTGTGTGTGTGTGTGTGTGTATAAGCCAGTGTTGTGTGTCTGGCCTTTGCCTTGGGTCATATCTGTAGCGTGTAATTGGGTTTTAATCATCTCTCTCAGTCAGGCGAGTTGCAGACAGGATGTGGAACACACGCACGCACGCACGCACACGTGTGCACATGCACGCACGCACGCACGCACACACACACACACACACACACACACACACACACACACACACACACACACACACAGCAGTCCATGGTCTTATGTATCTCCAGTGGCGATTTGTGGAAATAGGTGTTCTAATTCCTTTATCAGACCAAGCAGATGTTGCCTCAAACAAAGAGGGACCCAGGTCCTTTGTCTGAGTGTGTAGCCGTGTGTGTGATTGAGTGTTGTGTGTTTGTGTGTGTTGGGGGCGGTACGTGTGTGTGCATGAGCGCATGCGCGTGTGTGTGTGTGTGTGTGTGTGTGTGTGTGTGTGTGTGTGTGTGTTTGTTTGTTTGTATGTATGATGGGGTGGTATGTGTGTGTGAGACTGAGACTAGGTCACTGAGGTGGTTACATACTAAGTAATCCATGTCTTCACATACCCACACTACAATTATTTTCATAACATTACTGTTAGTTTTATCACATTGTCTATATAACATATTTTATTTAAACATCTTTCAACATATAAAAATAAAAATCTAAGACCATCATATCCTTTTTTCAGTTGTGCACCCTAACCCCTAACCCCTAACTACTACCCTTAACCCTAACCATTAACCCCTAACCCCTTTTTCAGTTCTTAGACGTTTTTGCCAGCTTTGGCAGACTCTCAAGTCTAAACTCTTAAGTCATATAATTTCATGATACAAGGCACTAGACACTGTACAACACCAGATTATGATATCAGCAGTGACATAACTGCATTATGAGGTAACACTCTGTCAGCTACTCTTCAGTAGTTCATGTTCCAGGCTCTCCAAAACAGGCCTAGACCATTTATATGAAACCTACAAACCTACAGCTGGTGTCAGTGTTAAAAATACTCATGATACTTCAGAAAAGCTTCAAGATGGAATTTATCAAGAAAGTGACATCATCATGTTCCTCATTATTCTGACTCATACACACACACACACACACACACACACACACACACACACACACACACACACACACACACACACACACTGTGCATAGTTTGTCCTGTGCATATATGTGGGCTTCAGACATGCATCTCAGTGAGGTGTGTGTGTGTGTGTGTGTGTGTGTGTGTGTGTGTGTGTGTGTGTGTGTGTGTGTGTGTGTGTGTGTGTGTACACACATGCATGTATGGGGTGTGTGTGGGCAGGGGTGGATGCAGGCATAGAAGAAAGTTTAGACTGGTCCAATCACTGAATGATAAAATTATAAATGCTACATATTGTATATATTTGCATAATATGTATATATTTGCAGGCATTATGTCCCTGATATTGTAGACTGGACACTGTTTATTTGTTTATTGGCACAAACATAGCCTCACGCATTCACATAAACATTCATCATATGGTGAGTGTTTAAATCCTGCCTTCTTTTAGGCCACTCCCCTTTTCTGCTCTTGTTCATGACCATGTTTTAGGCCCCTCGTTTGTGGCCATGTGCACGTGGTTTATGACACCAGGCTGTAATTTAACATGCACTGTTCTGCACATTATGCTGGACTCACCAGAGCTCGTCTGGAGTTCGTCTGAGCATCTCGTGTACAAGTGCTGTGTGTGTTGTGTGAGTATTCAGTCACTTCACTGGTCGGCTGTTTGTATAACAAAACGGTCTGTTTCTCACACCGAGTAGCTGTAGTCACAGGATTAGGAAAGATGATGGCGATTGTAGTTTCAGCTTCCTTGTGATGATGATGATGATGATGATGATGATGATTTCTCAGCACAAACCAGTATGAACTCATAGAACATTCTACATATGATTTATTACTAGCAATAGAAAACACATGGAAGTAAATGTTTCTTGGCAATATGATGGAGATTTGAATGTTTTCTGGTGATGGAGATTTGAATGTGTAATAAGGACAACAGTTTGCTGTCTTCCTGAAGGTTGTTTTAGCTGCACCTCCAAACAAAGGCACTTCTGCACTTTGATGGATTGTGAGTTTGTTTGATATCACTTTGTTTCCTTGATGATGTTTTTGCCTATGTAGGACATTACGACGGTTCCATTAAAACCCTGACAGCAGGTTTTACTGGTCTGTAAATACATGGCCTCATGCATATTCCAACACCCTGGTGAAGGTTTGATATGGTTAAGACCAGGTTTACTTTTGTTATAATGACATTATCAAGCTTTGTTGGTTTCTGTAAGTACATAAAAACAGCTACAAGGCCCATCTGGAGCCTTGTTCTGTTCACAGTACAAAATAACCCTAATCCTGAACCCTAACACATACCATAATCCTGAACCCTACACCCTAATCCTGAAACCTAAATCCTAACCCTGAATGCTAAACCTGAAACATTAAGCCTAAATCCTAACCCTGAACCCTAATCCTGAACCCTAAACCCTACCCCATACCATAATCCTGAACCCTACACCCTAATCCTGAACCCTAAATCCTAACCTTGAACCCTAATCCTGTCCCTGAACCCTAAATCCTGTTGCCCCTGAGCAAGGCCCTTAACCCTCAGTTGCTCAAGTTGTACTCAGTCATACTTCTAAGTTGCTTTGGATAAAAGTGTCAGCTAAGGGCTGTAAATGTAAAGCCTAACCCATACCATAATCCTGAACCCTGATCCCTAACCCTACACCCTAAACTCTGAACCCTAACCCTTGAGAGCAGCATTTCCCAGTTAGCATTACAGTATAACAGTCAAGTCAAGGGTGAAGAAGGACTTCATTCCCCTTGGTGGAGCAAAACTATATCCAATAATAACAACATTATTATTATTATCATCACCTTATTAGGGTCACCTAAAAGACAGGACGTTAGTGTAAACCTTACAACTTAGTTGATACAATAATAATAATAATAATAATAATAATAATAATTATTATTATTATTATTATTATTATTATTAATAAACAATAATTGTTGTTCTTGTAATGAATATATCGTGTGTGTGTGTGTGTGTGTGTGTGTGTGTGTGTGTGTGTGTGTGTGTGTGTTTGTGTGCACAGTTGACTGGCAAAGTTCCTCATTAAATGTCATTTTCACCTGACCAGTCTTGGAAGGCCATGATGGAGTCTTACATGCTGCCTCATTGCAGTTAACTTCTCCTGTAATACTCTCCTACCCCAACCAGCCCAGCAAATGCCCTTCAACTCTACCTGCCAGTCTCCTGTCATACAGCCCACTGCATTCTGGGATATTGGAGGACTGGAGTGTAATTGCCTATATTATGGAATATCTGAGGAATTATGGATAGACTTGACTTTTTGGGAAGTGCTCCAAACGTCTTTGGCTTGACGTACACAAATACAGCCTTAAAACTCTGAAGAGAGAATGCTGCTGCCACTCACTAGGCTGTTGGGTTAAATGTTTCTCAAGAAAACTCTTCAGTCTTATTGGATTTAAAGCTCCTTTTTACTGGTGAATGTGTGAGACCAGGGAAAGAACTGAGAGACAGACGCATGGTGCCTAAAACAGCTCTAAGCACAGCACTTATCCAGAGTCTCAAAAATGACTGGGCTAGACTTGGGGTGTTTCAGAAATGACTGGGCTGGACACACCCCACAGACCAGTAAATTTAAGATTTAGCCCTGTGTTGATTTCTGACCAGCAGACGTGTGCATTTTGCCCAGAGATGTGACCTTCAGTGCTTTTCTCTCGGTTGTAGCTCCTGCCTGTAAGAATACACCTCACTGCATAGAGTTTAGATTTTTGAAATACAATTTTAATCTACATTTTGACAAACGGCGTTTTGACACTACCCAGTAAAATACAAGATGTGATTGGGGTGTTCATCTGTAATGAACAGTGTTATTTGAATGACTATTATAACTGGCAATTATTTATTTGTGAATTTTTTCTAATAAAATAAAAGTTGATGGGAGCCATTTGACAGGCTTTGTACCACTTCACAAGTCCCTTCACAAACCATACAAAAGTGAAAGGAAGAAAGGAAGGAAGGATGAATTAATGATTTCATCCAGCTGATTTAGTTGTTCTTTAGTGTGTTAAAGACACTGATAATATTCCAGTGGCTTTTTACTGAGTCTCATGCACCACTCAGTACTTCCCTTATTTGATGTGTTCCACCTGTTATACTTACCATATTTACTGTAGCTATTCTAAATGTTAGTAAAAGTGTGTGTGTGTGTGTGTGTGTGTGTGTGTGTGTGTGTGTGTGTGTGGTATTTTGGTAGGAAGAGGACACAGCTGTCTCTGCTAATGTGTCATTATTAATTTGTCAGTGTGTAAAGCTGCAGTCTACATTTGTTTACACACACACACACTATATATATATATATACACTGCATAGATGCTTCTATTTACACCTGTATAAGATTTTACCTTTAAAACAATTTTTGTTTCATGTAAAAATGTTATTATTTGTAATTTGAGACATATTTACTTTTCTTTCTTTTAACTAGCAAGTACTGTGACTGGATCGTGCGCACGTGCGTATGTTTATTGGAACTAGTGAAGGTTCTCTAAACACCTGCAGAAGGATCATTAACATGGTGGCGCGTGCCGACATTTCTGCGATCTTTTGGCTTCGTAGGATGTTCCTTTGGGGAAGGCCCGTTTGAAGCGAGCTCATGTTGACAACTGAACTACCGTAGGTGAAATATTTGCCCCATCTTACCTTACAGCTTACCCCCTCCCCCGCCGGACACACACGTCCTGCAAGCGTGTGTCTGTGTGCGCACCGTTATTTAGTCGAAATCAGAGAGCATGAAAGGAGAAAATGGATCCCGCTAATTTACCCATCTGTGCCGTTCGTTCAGGTTAAACGGCAACGGGAGCGGGGGGTGATCACACCCCCTCCCTTCCTTTCCTCCTTGACTCGCGAACAGATGAGTGGGGCAGTGCGCTCGTGAGTGCGGAGCATATGTGGCGTTCCTTTGCGCTGGTGAACGAGAGCCCGCGCCACCGAAGACAAGGACAAGCGAAAGAGAAGCAGCGAGCACGAGACTGAAGCGGTAGCCTGGCGCGGGAGTGCTGGTGTGTTGGTTTATCTGCGTGCAGAAGAGTATTTGTCAGCTTCTTCGTTTGACTGCAGTTTGTTTGGAAAACTCGGATTTGGTTCGATAATTAATCGACATCATGCTGATCGGTAAGTCGCAACATTGTCAGGGTTCCGCCGACGTGGAACCCCTGCGCGCGTTTTATGGACGCGTGATCATGTAGGAGACCGCTGTCACTGTCCAGATTACGCGCTCGCGATTTTCCTTGCTGACGGCGTCTGTGGTTAGTGAGTGAATATTAGTGTTTAATGCCAACAGGTATATAACTGGGTATGCAAGAACATTGTTTAAACTTAGCTAGCCATGGTTTCCTTCTCAGGCGCGCGCGCGGTTTATCCGCTGTGTAATGTGCGTCTGTCGTGCGTTTTGGTTGCGCAAGGCCATCAGTGCGAGCGCGTGTCGTCTGCTTGGTATCACTGACTCCGTCGTCTGCGTGCAATTTCTACGTGAGCGAACGGACCATCCAGTCCCTGCAAGACCCTCGTACTTAATCGTCTAACGAGTGGAGATTCGCTGGAGCCCTAATCCCGGGTGAGGAGCAGGTGCCATTGTTTATGGGCTCTCCTTTTCCTGACCACTGACCTCTGCTGCAAGACCCACGCGAGGGACTGGCAGGAAGGAGAGGCACGCAGTCCAAGGGCCGAGTAGACGAGACATGACAGAGGCCCAGAGCGCGTGGGAATGTCATTCCATGACCCCAAATCTCGCAGGGAGTTGTGATTTAGATTTAGTTTACTGTGTTTTGAACATGCCATTTTTTTGTATACTAAAACTTTCAGTATTTTCAAATGTTTTTCAAGTGTTACGTAGAGATATTTTCAAAGCGGTATTAATTTGTGCCAACAAGAAGTTTAAAAGCATTTTTGCGCGCCTCTGAGCTGCTGCGGCGGCATTTTCTTCGTTGTCATTTGAACTATTTTCTGTACTAGGAGCGCAGAAACGGAGAGTGAATGGTGAGCTAATTAAAAATTCCATTTTTAGTTTTTTTTTAATTCCTTGTGGAGTCTTTCAGTTCTTCACTTTTTAAGCGCACTTCTCACACACAAAGCGCCCGGTGTTAGGGCCTCGTGCCGGGTCAACGCACCTCGCGAGCTCAGGGCTCAGTGAGGCGCAAAATTAAAAATTATGAGGCATTGATCTTGTGCACACCAAAAAATGGGTTATCAATAAGACGCGAGTAATCTACGCAAATGGTTTAGGTTCTAGGTTTTATTTATCTTTATGCAAAGACCAATCGTACTTACTACACTTTTACGAAAATGTTATATACATTTTTGATTATTTATTTAGCGTTAGACTAAACGCACGCAACTGAAAATAATCGCCGCTTTTATGAGTATTAGATCTGAGCACATCGATTCCGAAAATTCGAATATTTATCCATATATACGAAATGACAAATTATTCTTATTTGTGCTTCTGTTTTTATTTAGCCTGGTTCTTTATTATTATTATTATTATTATTATTATTATTATTATTATTATTATTATTATTATTGTTGTTGTTGTTGTTGTTGTTGTTATTATTATTATTATTTATTAGTAGTAGAAGTATTATTGTAGAAGTAGTATACTATTGTCTTTTTTATATCACGTAAAACACATTTGTTAATAAAGATATAGTACGTTTTGGAACCGTTTTGTTACCGCGTCACTCAGTAGATGGAGAATAACCCGTTATTCACGTTAACAATGCGGCTTTTTGCCTTCTGCTATTAAAATGTACGCATGACTCTCTTCGGTCTCCTTTTTTTCTGCACGCGGAGATAGAGGGCTCAATATTAGTCGGATACCAGAGACTCGCTTGGCAACGCAGTACGCAGCACACACAGCACGGCGGTTACACTGCTACGGCAGCGCTGTTTACACAGGCCCGACACACAGACACTGTTGTCTAAAATCTAGACGTTAGAGAAAGCGTTACACCTTAAAGTTGGACGATGCAGTAAGAATAATAATAATGGATTATTATTATTATCATCACAAAATTATGTAGCTTTGACACACACACACACACACACACACACACACACACACACACACACACACACACACACACACATATATATAGTCATGCTTAAAATAATTATTAAAAGTAACATTTCAGTCCAAATTGTGTGTGTGTGTGTGTTTTTATACACACACACACTTTCTTTTTAACACCATGTGTTCTAATTTTAACCAAGTATTCAACGATGTCTTGGGTTAGGAAATTACACTGTTCATACAGATTATTCAGACCTCATCACAGTTTGAAATTTTACCACATTCCTAAATCTGAAAGCTAGGTGATGTTTTTCTGACAGCACTCTGTGCTGTTCTACTCTGCACTGAGCTGATTCTGAAATGTTTTGGATGAATTGTGTATTCAGAAAGATGGAGGTGTTGTGTTGTTGTGGCTGTGGTGCAGTGCACGGGGGTTGTGTTGCTGTGGCTGTGGTGCAGTGCACAGGGGTTGTGTTGCTGTGGTGCAGTGCACGGGGGTTGTGTTGCTGTGGCTGTGGTGCAGTGCACAGGGGTTGTCTTGCTGTGGTGCAGTGCACGGGGGTTGTTTTGCTGTGGCTGTGGTGCAGTGCACGGGGGTTGTGTTGCTGTGGCTGTGGTGCAGTGCACGGGGGTTGTGTTGCTGTGGCTGTGGTGCAGTGCATGGGGGTTGGCTTATGCACACTCACTAGAGCAAACACGTACTGTGGCAAACACTGTCATGGCGGTCATGGTGCAATGCAGATCTCTGTGTGTGTGCACGCGCATGTGGCATGTTTTTGTGGTTCCATGTTTCTGGTTCTATGTGTGTGTTTTTGGGGAATGGGGACATGCGGTTGTCGTTAATTCTGGTTTCGTGTGTGTGTGTGTGTGGGGGGGGGGTTATTGGGAAGTAGGCAGTGAAGAGCTGGTATAAAAGCAGATCGGTTTAAAACAGTGGAGGAGTGGCACAAGGAGATCTCGGGGTCATTGCGTGTGCATGTGTGTGTGTGTGTGTGAGAGAGAGAGAGCAGCCATTGCTCTTTAACTATTTTTTTAACTATATATATATATTTTTTTTTAAATATGATTTTGTCAGTCATAAGATATGGTTTTATCACTAAGGCTATGAAAAGGTTGAAATAACGGGCAACCTTTTAAAAGTGGTGTGTGTGTGTGTGTGTGTGTGTGTGTGTGTTTGCGATTAACATATATTTTATTCTGACTACATAATAACAATTTATTGTCAATGTATCCTTAAAAGGAAAAAGGACATTTTAAAGGTTAAATATTTAAGACTCAGGCTTCAAAACCTGAGATAATCCACAAGTTGCAACCTGTATTTAAGAAACTGTATTTTTAGGGGAATTATGGTTGTAGACTATAAAATATTTCACACTTATTGGACAATATGCACTAAACTGAATTTATGAATTTTCAAAAATTTAAATTTTATGATACTTTCATTTCAGTTAAAAGTATTAAAATCTTTCAGGTGTTTTTAAAAAATTGTGGCATAATAAACTTGTCTTGCTGAGATGTAGCATACTGTGGAGATGTCTCTGTGTGAGTCCAGTACGCAGTAGCATTACAGTATACTGCCGAGACGTCTCTGCGAGTCCAGTACTCAGTATTGTTGGAACACAAAGGGGTGAGAAAGGGGCAGGTAGATACATGGCAGGCATGTCCATTATTAACAAGGACACACTGTCATTGAAATAAAGCACCACTCTTATATAATGATCCTGCTTGAGTGCTATTAGCATCCCCTTCTGGAAATGTTTTACCTGCTAAATGTGTGTGAGTGAGTCAGGGAGTCAGAAACAAGGTCAATAAAGTGCTTTGCATCTAAAACACAAATATTGGTAAAAAGTTAAATCAAGGAATGAACAAACACTGAGGTTTGGCAGCACGGTTCAGCCTGCAGTCAGTTTAGGCAACGGTCTGTCTCTGAGTTTCAGGCACGCATAGTGTCTGTGGGCAGAGTTACAGTCAATTTAGACATACTAACAGTCTGTGAGTCTCTGGAATCTCAGGGTCCCTGTGAGTGGAGTTGGGGATGAGCTGGAGTGAGAACCAGAAAACCTGGAGTGGAACAATGAAATCCACTTTAATACATGTCTATAAAAAGCCATACTGCAACCTTACAGATGACTGAGTGTTGCCTTTAACTATTGATGAGGTGGAGGTGTGTTGGCCACAGTGGACAGCGGGACCTGATGTCAGGAGAACACCTGATTACAGGAGACTTATTTAATCTGTTAGTCTCAGTCTGTAAACTGTATATCAGGAGTTGCTCCTGATTGGTTGAAATGAAATCCTGCAGTTTTTACTATAGATTATTTAAGATGCTAGATAAGGTCTTTTTGAATTTGGTTATTTGCATATTAATGACATCCTATGAAGGAGATCTTTGGCTGGCAGAAGAGCAGAGAGGCCAGTGACATGCTTTGCTGACTCTGATATTGAATGTTTAAATTTTTTTTAAAAAAGCTCCATTTAAATTTCTAAACAATTTGGGACGGATCTTCTTTTATTTGTTGGATTGCAGTTTTACATAGAATTTGTGTGATATTTTCCAAAACATTTTGAATATCCTGTGCAAACAGATGAGAGTCTGAGTTACATCATTATTGAAACGAAATTGAATGTGATTTTCATTTTAACTCCTAGGTCTCTCTCAGTGAACTTGTCAGGAATATCCTTTAATTTGGATGTATTATTATTTAATTTGGATTTAATATCCTTTAATTTGTTTTTATTAACTTAACATTGAAAGAAAATTATTTCCTGCAAATATATATCTATGACTTCTGAGTGGGTCACAGAATAGACTATAAGGCAAACCTTATCTGCAATGCTGAATATTCCAGGTAAATTTAAGATACAGGAAATCAGAGAGACTCCGCAGAAATTATAGAAACAAAACTTACACTTACAAATCTTAAAAATTGTGTTGCACTGACCATCAATCCCCTGTTATGGTCAGATAGCTGCTTCATGTAAGGTTAGAAAATGTGATTATTTAGCCAGAGTGTGCCAGAAACAGACCTTTGTGAAATACAGTATATTTACAATATACAAAATATACAGACGCTTTTAGAAATCTTGGTCTTTTGATTATATGAACATAATATGTATTTATGAATATAAACATGGACCATGGAAAGTTGTACAGGTTGAGTAAAACACTGGAACCTGCAGGCAGGTGTGAAGAGTCCACTGACACCCTGAGTACTGAGCGTGATGTGGAGGCTCTGTGCTGGTCTGAACCACTGCCGCAGACATGAGGGTTCTGTGCTGGTCCAAACCACTGCTTCAGACGGGGGGTTTCTGAAGATCAGGGGTGGAGTACTGGTAATTAAATGGTTTAGTGATGCTAAATGACAGGAGAAATTCAGCCTTTTACTGCTTGTGAATAGGGGTTACAGACAAATTGTGCTGGGACAAATGATGTCTGTGATTTGGAACTGCCAGTAGGCTGTCAGGTTCCTATGGTAACTGGACAAGTGTGGATGCTTTTTCTTCAGATAGAGGGTAAGTGGACAGTTTGAGTATAGACTAAATCAAAGGGTTGTGTGTTATGTGTCTCATAAGGAACCATAAAAAGCAAGATGTCACAAAAATATTTCTTGTTATATATGTTACTTCCTTATTTCTTCTTATTATATATAAACAAAATGTTATTATATATATTTTTATTATTATTATTTTACGTGTGTGTGTGTGTGTAAAAATAAATAAAAAAATTATATATATATATATATATATATATATATATATATATATATATATATATATATATATATATATATATGAGAGAGGGAGACAGAGAGTGAGCCTTAGGAAATTAACATAAAATTACTCCCTCATCAAGTCCTTAACCAACATTTTGGTTGATTTTCATGTTCAGAACCACTCAATGCACTGTGTGTGTGTATGATTGTGTGTCTGTATGAAAGGAAAAGGAACTTTAATGAAGGTATTGAGAGAGAGAGAGAGAGAGAGAGAGAGAGAGAGAGAGAGAGAGAGAGAGAGAGAGAGAGAGAGCGAGAGATCCCTGTAGAACACGCTAAGTGGCAGCACAAGTCATTAAAATAAACTGACAGTGTGGGCTTGATTGGCCTGTCATCTCTCTGAATGCTGTGTGTGTGTGAGTGAGTGTGTGTGTGAGTGTGTGTGTGTGTGTGTGTATGTGTGTGTGTGTGTGTGTGTGTGTGTGTGTGTGTGTGTGTGTGTGTGTGTGTGTGTGTGAGAGAGAGAGAAAAAGAGTGAGGAAACCTTATAGCATCTTGCTGGTCTCGGCAAGCATTATGACTACCTGAGAATGGCCATCAGTGTGTGTGCGCACATGCTTGAGTAAAATACTGAATATTCATCTGTTGGTTTTAATTTTACTTTAAAAGTTATGATACTTGATTTATTTTATGTTTGATGTTTGTGCATTTCTGACTGTATGTGAAAAACGTTACATTTGACCCCTTGACCTGGTGGGGGTTAGAAATATAACAATTGGCTAATAATAGAAAATAATAATATTCTGATATAGAGCGTAAAATACGATCTTGGTCCAATATTATTATTATTATTATTATATAATTTGATACTTATTATTATTATTAGCTCTGAAGGATTTAGATGTATGCATTCTGTCTGCTGTTAGTATTATATTATTATCTGAATGAGCTGAGACTGAAAGTTCTGTGAGAAACACCTTCAGGTGCAGATGAACAGAGTGCGCATTACAGGAGAGAAAACTTAAACCAAGCATTGCGTAGAATGAAAGGTAAAACACTGCCATTACTGAACATTATTGAACATTAAACATAAGTAAGGTATTATATACCATGAGATGATTTATTTTTAGATCTGGATGTCTAGATAATTCTACTGTGATTTACATAGTGTTGCTTTACAGAATAATAAAGTGATGGTCACATTTCTGGTTGTTTCTGTCTGTCTGTATCTGTCATTCTGTCTTTATTTATTTTTTGCTCTCTCTTTCTTTTTCTCTCCCTCCCCCAATTTCTTTTTATCTCTCTTTATCTTGTCTTCCCACCCCTCCCTGGATCTCTAAATGCCTTCATTTCAATTCCTTTTTGGAAAGCTGATAAGGAACGTCTTTCAATCAGGGTAGTCAAGCGTGCTCAAGTCTGTGTTTGTGTGTTTTCATATTTTAATACCTCAACTTCTTTGTGTGTGTAACGCTGAGGAGCAGGTAAGGTGTCAGGTAAACTTCGAGCTGATGCAGCCTGCCTCTCTTCTGCTCCTGCTGTATACACACTGTCCATAATTTAAATCGCTCCAATGGAAAAGAAAAAAACGACTGCGTGTCAGTGCATCTGGGTGCAGTGTTTCACATTGGCAACCTAAAGCCTTTTAACACGATTATCATGGCGATTGTGCTGTTAGAGTTAACAATCGCTAATCATGAAAGAATTATTTTTTTCGTGAGTTCAAATTAGTATTTGATCGTATTTCAACGAGGAACGATTTAATGTCAAATACAATGTACGTTACCTCCTGGCAGTATCGAAATCTGCCAAATTCTCACAAATCAGAACGAGCGCTGCACACGACACGTCTGAAAATAAGACTGGGCAATAAAATGTGAACTCTTTTTGCTTCCCAAACTGAAATTGGTGAAATGTATTATAATGTTTATTAATTTATACTGAAATTTGTTTTTAGATTTTTATCCATCACGTTTTAAGTGTATATATTTTTTCAGTATTTCTACATGACCAATTCATAAATAAGCTCTTTTAAAAGGTATACCGATATGTATGATTTCTGCGTCTCTCAGTGTCGAGTCATAAAATTGCTGCTCCTTTACTATACATAAGTCACATATGAGAAACATTCTGAAAGCATTATTGGATTCAGCATAATAAACAGGTATTTTTGTAAGAAGCAAAAGTCACTGTTGACCAACACTGTTAACGGAGCACTCGGGAAGCAGCAGGCGGAAGAAATACGTAGTACGGCGCGTGGACGCGCAGTGGGGACAGTGGAGGAATTAAAGCTTCAACAAGTTGCATTTGGACAATCAAACTGCAGGAGAATTATCATATAGGCTGATTGAGCACAAGTGAGATCGCAGTCTGTCAAGGAGCTGAGTGCACATGTAACCGCACAGCACACAGCGGCAGCAGCCAGAGCTGATCTGTATTTAGAAGGTGACCTGCAGTAGTTTATAAAGAGCTCCAGCTCTGTTAATGTGCCATCACTGTTAATAACAGCAGGATTCGTAAAGCAGATGGCAGACATTTTATAGGCTGTTCACTACACTTGTCTCGGACACGTTCATGGGAGCGTTTTCCTCCACGTGTTCTAACAGCTTTGCTGTCGTGGGTGTTGTGGAGCAGTAGTTGCATTACAGTAACAGGGCCCAGGAGGAACAGTGGAGAACCTGTGAGCAGACTGAGCCAGTGCTACAGAAACTGCCGCCCGTCGCCGCGGGGATGGTGACAGCAGCGTCCAGCCTGCGCTTCCGTGTTCTTCCTCCGTTTAGAAATCAGTTATTGTGTCGAACACTGTCGGGGGAAAGTTTTTTTTTTTTTTTCTCATATTTAATTTGTGCTTTGTTTTCAGTTTCTGCTTTTTTCTTCACTTTTTGAAACAGTCACCTTGCTATTGGGCGCAAGACCGTCTTTGAACCAATGTTCTGTGTGTCTGAATAAAGCATTTTTAGGAGCAACTGTTTCTACGTACCCACCTTGGTCTCCCATTTTGGTTGTTAGCATTTTTTGCATTTATTTGAATACTGTGGCACGATGAACACTATACGATCACGTCTTGTTTATGTAACACTATATGATAACGTCTTCATATGTAACACTATATGATCACGTCTTCATATGTAACACTATATGATCACGTCTTCATATGTAACACTATATAATCACGTCTTCATATGTAACACTATATAATCACGTCTTCATATGTAACACTATGTGATCACGTCTTATATTTGAAATACTATAAGATCACGTCTTATATAACACTATATGATCACGTCTTTATATGTAACTATATGATCACGTCTTATATATATATATATACACTAAGATAAGATCTTATCTATGTAACACAATAAGATCACATCTTATATAACACTATATGATCACGTCTTATATATTTAACACTAACAAAACATCTTATATACGTAACACTATAAGATCACGTCTTATATATGTTAACACCCTGTATAGGGTGAAAAGGTGTCATTTGGGATTTGCCCATTGATGATGACATACATTAGTAACAACATTGACAAGGTCTCAACACAAACGAAGGCTGTGCTTGTGTGACTGTTGTCCCTGTTCGGTCATTATCTGCACTCTCGCCCACGCCACACAAACAGCACAGAGGAGGATCAGAAGGAGAGTGTGAAGAGTTGATTTGGGGTAATTTGTGGTAATTTGGGTAGACAGCTGGTTCTATGATAATGGTCCTCCATGAGGACAGTCAGATTAGGAGGTGGGGGTGGGGGGGAGTTATGAGATGGTTTGTCCTCTGTTATTCAAATTATTCCTAATATGTGCTGTGCTGTTGGAAGGGGGTGTGCTTTGATGTTGGAGGGGGTCTTGTGCTGTGGTGTTGGAGGGGCGCAGCACTGGACAGAAGCCTTAAATGTCTCCTCAGGGTCCCAGAGAGGAGATCAGAACTGCTCATGGGCCTCCTCTCAACCCTCCCCTCTCAACTCTCTCCTCTCCCCTCTCCCCATGCTGGTCACCATCTCAGGTCATGTGCTGATGAAGGTCATGACTAATGTGTTGACATTAGTTGACTAGTCAGCAGCATGGCTGTGTATTGAATGTAGAACCATCTATGCCTTATTATAATAAATAAAGGGTTAATTCTGTGTGTGTGTGTGTGTGTGTGTGTGTGTGTGTGTGTGTGTGTGTGAGAGAGAGAGAGAGAGAGAGAGCTCCCGCCATCATGAACAGCAGTTCTCTTGTCTGATTCACTCTGTCTGCCTACATCTCCTACCTAAATGTGAAGGCCATGCATCACCTTGGTGTGTGTGTGTGTGTGTGTGTGTGTGTGTTCACCTTTCATCATCCTGGTTATTAGTGTGTTATTGTGTGTGTGTGTGCGTGTGTGTTTCTGTGTGTGTGTGTCTGTGTTTTGTCACCCCTTCAGACCCTGTTGTTGTCCTGTTGAAGTTGGTGTGGATGTGCCATGCGTGACACTTTAGCTACACACACACACACGCATGCACAACCAGCATGGCTGTTTCAGTTGCAGTGGCCTGGTTGGAGCTCTAGGGTTGTGTATTGCGTTGAGACAGCAGTAGATAGAAGCACTATGGAGGAGAGTGTGTGCAGGAGCACACAGGTAGAACTAAACACACGCCTGCTGCTCTCAGATGTCTCCAGTAGCTGTGACCTACCCTCCCCCCTCTCTCATTTCCTCTCTTTCTCCTTCCTGGGTCACTCACACTCTCTTTTTTGACCTAGATGGATTCATTTAGAATTTTTCTAACATGCACAAAAACACACACAGAAACTTACTAACACACACACACACACACACACACACACACACACACACACTCACACACAACCTTATTAATACACGCATGCACAAAAATACATTATTTACATAAACAAATATCCCATAACTATAATGTCAAGGAATTTATACTGGCAAGTGACCTGTATTGTTTAACCGAGCCAGGGACCATTTATATTGTTACACAGCAGATGATGATGTGTGGGGTTGATGTGTGTTAATATGGAATTGATGTGAGGTTGATGTGTGTTAATGTGGGGTTGATGTGGATTAATGTGTATTGTTGTGTGTTAATGTGCAGTTGATGTGGATTGATGTGTGTTAATATGGGATTGATGTGTGGTTGATGTGATATTGATGTGTGTTAATGTGGGGTTGATGTGTGTTAATGTGAGGTTTGTGTGTGTTGATTTGGGGTTGATGTGTGTTGGTGTGTGTTAATGTGGGGTTGATGTGTGTTAATGTGCGGTTGATGTGGGGTTGATGTGTGTTGGTGAGTGTTAATGTGGGGCTGATGTGGGGTTGATGTGCTTGTGTATTGTGAATTCAGGTAAAACTTTTACACATAATGACTGTACAAGGAAAGATCTGTATACACAAACATTAAACAGACTGAAGGAATAAATATGCTGTGTTTAAGGTGTTAAGGTGTGTTAAGGTGTGTGTACATCCTTCCTTGTACATTGTTTTTGTAGGGATGTGTAATATAAAGCTAAACCAACATAAAGAAGTGACTCAGCAAAAGTCCAGAAGTCTTAACATGTCAAACTAAAACACATTTAAAACTTCTCTTTACAAATTATAAACACACATTTGTCTTTTGCTGTAATGCTCACTGTAATGCTGAGATATCACTGAGAAACTGTGTGTGTATGTATCAGATCTATTAGTCCGGCTGTAGTCTGTCTATGTGTCCGATCTATTGGTCTGTGTCACGGGATGCCCCCCCCCCCATGAGTCACATGGTATGGCCTGCCACGTGCAGGGGGGTTCACTCTCGTTTGTAGCCACGCCCTCCGTGATGGCATGAACCTGCACGGGGTTTAATGTTGAGTGTTTCTCTGTCTATTTAAACAGCCATC
>NW_027658437.1:25000-37500 GCF_041902795.1 Electrophorus electricus
ATCTCTCACACACAAATAGACACATTCACAAGCATACATACAGTCAAGACACACACACACACACACAAGCACACACACATACTCTCTCATAGGCACACAACACTCACACACACATACTAATATACACTCTCTCTCTCTCTCACACACACACACGCACACACATACACACACACACACACACACTGGAAATAGGATGAGTTCCCTTCATTACACAAATAATTACATATTACTCTTTTCCGCTTTTCTGTTCAGTTTGGTTTCTTCCCCAGTTCTTGGTGTCTTCAGAACTGTGTTTTTAATATATGTATGTGTGTGTTCATCTCTGCTGGTCTTTATAGGCCCTGACAGTAATGAAGTGGCAGCTTTAGATCTGAGACTTATGAGTGACGTCTTTTAGATTTAAACATTAGCAGTCATGTCCCCCCCCCCCCCACCCGCTCCCTACACAGGAAATGGAGTCATTTATCACTGTGCTGCCTCAGGGTGTCTCACACACACACACACACACACACACACACACTGAATCTCTCTTGTTCCCTTGTGGCAGATGGGTTGGCCACTCTGCGTCACTGCCTCTGATTGTGCCCCCCCAGTCCTAGCACACACACACACACAGCATGTTGAGATGTGGTCTACACATACACAGCTTGTAGAGATGTTGTCTACACATACACAGCTTGTAGAGATGTTATCTACACACAGGTGCACACACAGTGCACAGATGTCTGCATAAACACAAAGAGCATGTAGATGTATCTACACACACACACACACAACATAAGATGTCAGATTATCTGAGTGCATGGGGGTGTTTTGTGTGTGTGTGTGAGGTTGAATATGGGAGATCTGTATCTCAGGAGGCTGGTGTGTGTGTGTGGTTGAATATGGGAGATCTGTGTCTGGAGGGGGCCGTTGTATGAGTGTGTATGTCTGTGTGCATTCGTGTGTGTGTGTGAAGTTGTATATGGGAGATGTGTTTCTCAGGGGGCTGGTGTGTATGCATGTCTGCAATCATGTGCGAATGTGTGTGTGCAAATGTGTATATGAGTGTGTGTGTTTATGTGTGTGTATGAGTGAGTTTCTGTGCGTGAGATCTGTATCTCTGCATGTATGGACCTATTGTGTATTTGCCTATTTGTTATATATATGTTATATATATATATACACGTGTGTATGTATGCGTGTGCGCGCACGCACGTGTGTCTGTACATATGTGTGTATGTATGTGTGCACAAGCACGTGTGTTCATACATGTGTGTATGTATGCGTGTGCACGCACGCACGTGTGTCCGTACATGTGTGTACACGTGTGTGCGCACACGTGTCCATACATGTGTGTATGTGTGTATGCGTGTGTCTGTATGCGTGTATATATATGTGTGCGCGTGTCCGTATACATGTGTATGTGTGTGCGTGTCCGTGTGCGTGTCCGTGTGTGTGTGTGTGTGTGTGTACACGTGTGTGTGTACATGCATGTGCATGCATGTCCGTACATGTGTGTGTGTGTGTTTCTGGACACGTGGGTGTGTGTGTGTGTGTGTGGGTGTGTCCGTACACGTGTGTGTATATGTATGTGCATGTGTTTATACACGTGTTTGTGTGTGTGTGTGTATGTCCCTGTAAACATGTGTGTGTGTGCATTAGGTGTGTGTTTGGCTGCTATTTTGTCGTGTGTCCTGACATCATGGTGACCAGGAGAGATCACAGAATTCAGCTTTCACATCTACCCCACCCACACCACAACACACCTACCCCACACCACACCTAATCCACACCACACGTACCCCACCTAACACACACTACACCACACCTACCACACCTAATCCACACCTACCCCACACGTACACCACACCACATCACATCTACCCCACCTACCCCACACCACACGTACCCCACCTACCCCACACCACATTTACACCACACCACATCTACCCAACACCCCATCTACCCCACCTACCCCAGCTACCCCACAACACATAACACCACATCTACTGTTATGTATGAGCTCTCACATTCTCACTCTTCACTTCCATGTACATTCAATTGCTGCAAAACAGCAGAACTGCATCAGTGACTGTTGACATAGTGTGTGTGTGTGTGTGTGTGTGTGTGTGTGTGTGTGTGTGTGTGTGTGTGCGCGTGTGTGCGTCCTATTTTCTAATGGCAGGTCAGGCTGGGTTCAGTCAGCCATGAAATCAGGCTGCAGGAGGATGTTGTCAGAGAGAGGGAGAGAGAGAGAGAGAGAGAAAGGAACAAAATGCCAAACAAAAAGTAGTATAGGGGCCAACTGGACAGAAATAAACCGATCACAGACAGAAATAAACAGATCACAATAGTTCAAAGCATAATATTATTTCATTAAATTAACATGTACTCTGTGTATGAGAGAGAGAGAGAGAGAGAGAGAGAGAGAGAGAGAGAAAAGGAGAGGAGAGATGATGCTCTTCCCTGTTTAAAAGTTGAAACCATCCTAAAAACCATCCTAAAATCTTGATTCATGACAGCATCACCCCTGTACATCTAGACAGAACGATGACCCCTGTACATCTAGACAGAATGATGCCCACTGTATTTCTAAAGACAGAATGATGACCACTGCACTGCTAGAGAAAGAATAATGATCCCTGTAAATCTAGACAGAATGATGACCATTGTGCTTCTAGAGACAGAATGATGATCCCTGTACATCTAGACAGAATGATAACCACTCTACTTCTACTTCTACTGTGCTTCTAGAGACAGAATGATTCCCACTGTATTTTTAGAGACAGAATGATGACCACTGTACTTCTAGACAAAATGACTATCTCTGTTCTCCGTTTCAGTTCGTTTGTTCTGCCTGTGACACCAGAACTCAGCCAAGCCTGATATCAGTCCATCATTCAGTCCTCATTTTACGCTTCATATGCTGTTACGCCTCATCTAAGGTAGCAGACTCAGCATCTGCAACCGAGAGAGAGAGAGCGGGGGGAGATGGGAGAGAGAGAAAGAGAGAGAGAGAGAGAGAGAGAGAGCACATATACAAAAAGGTCAGAAAATGGAGGATATGACTATGTAAAGGTAAATAAAAATGGCCTAACTGTAGACATAAAGTGAGTTGTTGGGAGAGCCTTAATCCAATCTATAGGCAAATCTGCAGGTGACACTCTCAGTTCATTCTCAGTCATCCAGTGGGCAAAATTCCTCCTTAAGTTTCAAACTTAAATGGAGCGGCGGTGTGACCCTAACCTCTAACCCTACATGACTTTCCCACCTACAGAGTGTGAAGACAGAGTGGCTGGGACCAGTACAGCTCTGAGAGTTTTTGAATGGTCTGAATGGTGGAATATACTTGTACATTTTATATTTCGACTTTGAGTCTTTGAACAGTGACAATGTGAGCATGTATTTCTACAGCAGTGTGTTTTAGAATGATGCTGTGATTTGATTTTGAAACCTGGGTATATTCTTGGTAAATACTGAACACTTTGTAAGCAAAATGGTTAGTTTATAAAGTGAGTTTTTGGCAGCAAAAAAAATCAGCTTTTTTTCAGGAGTCTTGTTTGACCAACATTTCTGGAAGAAAACAATAGAATTAGAGTTAGAGTTATGGTAGGGATAGAGTTATGGTAGGGTTAGGGTTAGAGTTATGGTAGGGATAAAGTTAGAGTTATGGTGGGGTTAGAGTTAGAGTTATGGTGGGGTTAGAGTTATGGTAGTGTTAGGGATAGAGTTATTGTGGGGTTAGAGTTATATTAGGGATAGAGTTAGAGTTATGGTAGGGATAGAGTTAGAGTTATGGTGGTGTTAGAATTATGGTAGAGTTAGGGATAGAGTTATGGTAAGGATAGAGTTATGGTAGGGATAGAGTTATGGTAGGGTTAGAGTTATGGTAGGGTTAGAGTTATGGTAGAGTTAGGGTTAGAGTTATGGTAGGGTTAGAGTTATGGTAGGGTTAGAGTTATGGTAGAGTTAGGGTTAGAGTTATTGGGTTAGAGTTAGAGTTATGGTGGAGTTAGAGTTATGGTAGGGTTAGAGTTATGGTAGGGTTAGAGTTATGGTAGGGATTGATTTAGAGCTATGGTAGCGTTAGGGTTAGAGTTATGGTAGGGATTGATTTAGAGATATTGTAGGGATAGAGTTAGAGTTAGGGTAGGGATAGGGTGAGGGTTAGGGTAGGCATAGGGTTAGAGTTATGGTGGTGTTAGAGTTAGAGTTATGGTAGGGATAGAATTAGAGTTATGGTAGGGCTAGAATTATGGTAGAGTTAGGGATAGAGTTATGGTAGGGTTAGAGTTATGGTAGGGATAGAGTTAGAGTTATGGTGGGGTTAGAGTTATGGTAGGGATAGAGTTAGAGTTATGGTGGGTTTAGAGTTATGGTAGGGTTAGAGTTATGGTAGGGATAGAGTTATGGTAGAGTTAGGGTTAGAGTTATGGTAGGTTTAGGGTTAGAGTTGTGGTAGGGTTAGAGTTATGGTAGAGTTAGGGTTAGAGTTATGGTAGGGTTAGAGTTAGAGTTATGGTGGAGTTAGAGTTATGGTAGGGTTAGAGTTATAGTAGAGTTAGGGTTAGAGTTGTGGTAGGGATAGAGTTATGGTAGAGTTAGGGTTAGAGTTATGGTAGGGTTAGAGTTAGAGTTATGGTGGAGTTAGAGTTATGGTAGGGTTAGAGTTATAGTAGAGTTAGGGTTAGAGTTATGGTAGGGTTAGAGTTATGGTGGGGTTAGAGTTATGGTAGGGATTGATTTAGAGCTATGGTAGCGTTAGGGTTAGAGTTATAGTAGGGATAGAGTTAGAGATATTGTAGGGATAGAGTTAGAGTTAGGGTAGGGATAGGGTGAGGGTTAGGGTAGGCATAGGGTTAGAGTTATGGTGGTGTTAGAGTTAGAGTTATGGTAGGGATAGAATTAGAGTTATGGTAGGGCTAGAATTATGGTAGAGTTAGGGATAGAGTTATGGTAGGGTTAGAGTTATGGTAGGGATAGAGTTAGAGTTATGGTGGGGTTAGAGTTATGGTAGGGATAGAGTTAGAGTTATGGTGGGTTTAGAGTTATGGTAGGGTTAGAGTTATGGTAGGGATAGAGTTATGGTAGAGTTAGGGTTAGAGTTATGGTAGGTTTAGGGTTAGAGTTGTGGTAGGGATAGAGTTATGGTAGAGTTAGGGTTAGAGTTATGGTAGGGTTAGAGTTAGAGTTATGGTGGAGTTAGAGTTATGGTAGGGTTAGAGTTATAGTAGAGTTAGGGTTAGAGTTGTGGTAGGGATAGAGTTATGGTAGAGTTAGGGTTAGAGTTATGGTAGGGTTAGAGTTAGAGTTATGGTGGAGTTAGAGTTATGGTAGGGTTAGAGTTATAGTAGAGTTAGGGTTAGAGTTATGGTAGGGTTAGAGTTATGGTGGGGTTAGAGTTATGGTAGGGTTAGAGTTATGGTAGGGATTGATTTAGAGTTATGGTAGCATTAGGGTTAGAGTTATAGTAGGGATAGAGTTAGAGTTAGGGTAGGGATAGGGTGAGGGTTAGGGTCAGGGATAAGATTAGAGTTAGGAATAAGTTTAGGTTTAGGGTTAGGGTGAATGTGGGGTGTTTGTGTGTGTATTTGTTTGTGTTTGTATGTGTGAGTGTGTGTGAGTGCATGTATTCCATTTGTATATGTGTGCATTTGTGGGCAATCATTATGTCTCAGTAGTGGTGCTTGTAATAGTGTGTGTGTGTGTCATTGTGTGTGTGAATATATGATGAGTGTGTCTACAGTGATATCTGTGTGTCTACAGTCTACCTAAGCCATATGGTGATATCAGACTCACTCAACTGGAAATTGAGAAACCTTGCACCAGAAACACACACACACACACACACACACACACACACACACACACACACACACACACACACACACACACACACACAGGAAATCACTGCAGTATCAGTTATCTTCACAAGTCAGTTCATTCTACTCCAGAGACAATAGTCCAGTGATTTATTTTGTGTGTGTGTGTGTGTGTGTGTCCTTGTGTGACCTTTTATGCACCTGGGCAGTGGTAGCTCAGTGGTGAAGGTGCTTGATTTGTAATTGGAAGCTTGCTGGTTCAAGTCCCCCCACTGCCGAGTTGCCACCGTTGGGCCCCTGAGCAAGACCCTCAATTGCTTAAGTTGTACTCAGTCATAATTGTAAGTCTCTTTAGATAAAAGTGTCAGCTAAATGCATTTGTGTGTGTATTGTGTTAGGGACAGTATTGTTTCTCATCAGCTCTCTGGTAGTGATATTTTCTTGGATGTGAAGCTAAGTCTTGCCTGTGTCTGATTCCTGTATCTGATTGGCCCTTGCAGGTTTATTCCTTCAGCAATTGGTAGTTGTGGGTTTTGTGTACAGGTGCAGCGGCGCAGGGCAGCACCCTGCTGGCAGCGGTGCCGGTGCAGGCTCGACCTCTGCACACGCCTCTGGAGCTCAAGAACTTTCTGCCATTCCGACTCAGTGGCTCCTCCGCTCTCAGCCTGTTCCCCAACTTCAATACCGTGAGTCTGTTAAACACACACCACAGTGCTTTACACACACATGTGGACATGAAACATGTCAGAGTAGTGATAAACATCAGAAATATTTGGATTTGATTTTTGCATGTAATCATAGTTTCCTAAATGGAGTATTCCTTAAATATTATATAATTAGTAAAATAAAAATGTTAAATAATATTCTGCTGTGTTCATCATGGTGATGGTATTAGTCTGAACTCTGACTGGTGTCTGTGTTCTCTCTGCATTGCTGCGCTCACATAATAATAAAACACACACAGACATACAAATATGCTGAGAGTCATGATCAGATAAGGCCCTCTGTGTGTGTGTGAGTGTGTTAGAGTGAGAGAGAAAGAGAGAAGCACAAGAGTGATTAATGTACCTGGCTTGGTTACAGAGCATCTGTCAGTGACCAGACTCTTCTCTCCTCACCTCTTCACCTTTGCAGAGTTTGTCTTCTTTTCTGCTTGTTTTCTCATCTCTCCTCATCTCCTCTTCTTGTATTGCTCTATGTATTATTGTTTTAGATTTATTAGAAACATTTTTCTTCCCACTTTCTCTGCTCAGTTTATGTCTGCCCTAAGAACCCCTATCAAAATGATTGCCTTTGACACACACCTTCTCACACACACACACACACACAAACACACACACACACACACACACACACACACACACACACACACACACACACACAGTCTCCCAGCTTGTTGGGAATGGCTGCAGATGGACAATGCTTTCTGGGGTCCCAAAACACACACTGTTTTTACTGTGTGATTCCAGATAGAGAGAGAGAGAGAGAGAGAGAGAGAAAGAGAGAAAGAGATTGAAACAGGGAGAGAGAAAGAGAAAGAGAGATTGTGACGGGAAGAGAGAGAGAGAAAGCTGCTCAGGGAAGCCTTGTGCTCTCAGGGTTTAGGGTTTAGAGTTGGAACATTTTTAAGGCATTTTGCTGTGCCGAGCACAACCAAGCTGGTTCCAGACATGAATCAGATTTGAAAAGAAAGGGAGAAAGAGAAAGAGAGGGAGAAGGAAATAGAGAGAGGGAAAAGAGTAGAAGAGAGAGGGAGAGGGTGGGAGAGGAGAGAGGAGAGTAAAAGAGAGAGAAGAAAGTAGAAGAAAGAGAGAGGGAGGGAGAGTAGCTGCGCCAGAACTGTTCATAGCTGGTGTGCGTGCTCCATGTGGGTGTGCTGGACTGTGATTTGTGCTGGATGGGTCCATGCTGGACGTGTGTGTGCTGGATGTGTGTGCTGTACATGTGCATACTGGACTGTGAATTGTGCTCAAGTCAGTTATAGTATTGTTCAGATTAACAAATTAGATGAAACGTAAATGAAATTAATTTTGTTTTACATGTAGTTTGTTTTTGGACAAACTCCTCTCTGTTCCCCTGGTTCCTCCTCTGTTCTGGAGGTGTCTCACTGCTGTCCTCCAAGCAGTCTGTCTGTGTTTTTCATATTTCACTTCACTGATTGTAAACATCACCCATTTCTATGTCCTTCACCTCCCTACCATCAGTGCATGTTTAAAGGGACCACACACACGCATGCACGCGCACACACACACACACACACACACACACACACACACACATTCATACACACATGCATTCTTACGCACTCTCATACACACATAAGCTCTCTCTCACACACACACACACACACACACACACACACACACACATAATGATCCTAAAACACCAACTACATTATCTGCACCCAAATTACCTTTCACATGACGTCTTCCCTCTGACAAATCTCAAATCTCAATCATCTTCCCTCTCATATTCTTGCTCTCCTTCTCTCCCTCTTTCTCTCCCTCTTTCTCTCTCCCTCTTCCCCTCTCTCTCTCTCCCTCTCTCACCTCTCCCTCACTCTCTCTCCATCTCCCTCTATCTCTGTCTCAGATGGATCCTGTGCAGAAGGCTGTTATTAACCACACCTTTGGGGTTCCTCAGAAGAAAAAACAAGTCATCTCGTGCAATATCTGTCACCTGCGTTTTAACTCCACGGTGAGGATTCAGTGGGCTGGTTACTCAGGGTCAGGGGTTAGGGTTACGTTAGGGTTAGGATTAGGGTTATGGGTTAGCGTTCTGTTAGGGTTAGAGTTAGGGGTTATGTTAAGGTTAGGGTTTAGGTTTAGGATTACTTTAGGGTTAGGGTTACATTAGGGTTTTTAGGAAATCTCTTTTGTCTTTATGTCTGTGTGCCCCCACCCTCCCTCGCACATACCACAAATGCTTCTTATTGTTTGACTGCTTTTTTAGCCATAGAACATATATTGTATATGTATTCACATGCTTCAGTATCTTTAAAATATTGGCAAGTGGCAATGAAAGTGTTAATTGTTTTGAAATGTATTGATTATTCTTTGAATGTCCTTACATGCTCCATTCAAGACCAGTGATTGGAGAACTTGAGAGCAGTGCCTGATGGGACATGTAGTATTGTTCTCTGCTGCCTTTTACAGCCGACCCTACAGACCCTGAATGAAACCAGCAGGGTGTTTTGCAGGGGGCTGAAAAGTCTATCACATGCTCATTAACTCCCCACAGAGCTCTCGCTCACCCCCACTCTCTCTCCCTCTCTCTCCCTCTCTCTTCCTCCATTTTGTTGTGCTCTCTGTAGAGTTGATTTATTACCTTGTTAAACACACAGTTCAAATGATTTCAGTCCATTTCACTCTGATTTGCATTTATATGGCAGAAGGGGAAAACTGTGTGTGTGTGTGGGTTGGTGGGTGTGCACGTATGTGCATCCGTGCCATACACACAATAACACCTGAAAACACACCATCACACAGCCACACATCCATGAATCCTTTACAATCATTCATAAATTCATAAATAAACCATCTGCTCGATATATCGATTGAACAGAAATTAGGAAGAAGCTTTAATGCTCTTTTTAGATTTTCTGAAAAGTTTGCATTCATTTTGTGAAAACAACGTAATTATTAGTGACCTCAATACAAAATACCAAATGTAAATTGGTTTCCTCTCTATCTCTGCCCCCCATGTCTTTGTTAATGGTGTACTTGTGAATTTGTCTTACTCTATTATGATGTATTATACATGCAGCTATACCTCTGCACCCTGCTGACTATAGCTTTTCTTATCAGCTCTGTCCAGACTGTCTGTGGGTGTGTGTGTGTGTGTCTGTGTCTGTGTGTGTGTGTGTGTGTGTCTGTCTGTGTGTGTGTGTGAGTGTGTGTATATGTGTGTGTGTGTCTGTGTGTGTGTCTGTGTGTCACCTGTGCACATGCTTGAGCAAAAGTAAATCAATTAAGAACATCTTTCATTCTGTCTCTCTCTTTCTCTCTCTGTCTCCCTCTTTTTTCTGTCTGCCTCACTCCCTCTCTTTCCCTCTCTCCCTCTTCAGAACCAGGCGGAGGCACATTATAAAGGCCATAAGCATGCTCGTAAGATGAAGGCTTTGGAGGCTCAGAAGACCAAGCACCACAGACGTCAGCTGGACGGCAGCGTGAGGGAGAGAGTGAGGGGCAGAGCACGCGTGGCAGAGCCCCTCACAACCATCCATCCCTGCACAACAGAGAGATCTAGTGAGTGTGTGTGTGTGTGTGTATGTGTGTGTGTGTGTGTGTGTGTGTGTGTGTGTATATATGTGTGTGTGTGTATATATGTGTGTGTGTGTGTGTGTGTGTGTGTGTGTGTGTGTGTGTGTGTGTGTGTGTGCATGTATTTAATGGATAAGAGACCTTCATAACCCTTCATAAGTCTTGTCCCTCTGAGATTCTGATTGCGGTACTTTGCAGTTTTTCTCATGGAGACTAAACAGCAGTTGCATGTGTAGCTGAATCATTTTTAACTCGATGCCTCAGTCATCATAAGTGAGTTCTGTTCATTCACTTCTCTTTATAAACCATAACATGAAAGCCAAATGTGAAGGATGAAATCGACAGAGGTGCAGACTGACTGTCCTGCCTGACTGACCGAAAGACACGCAGAAGGAAAAGGAAAAAAGCAGAAGGCTGGAAAAGGGGATCAGAGATGGAGGAGCTGACATATCACCCCACATTAATGTTCCACACAGCACCAGTATTCAATGAAAGGAGATAAGAGAGAGAGAGGGAGGGAGGGAGAAAGAGAGAGAGAGAGGGAGGGAGAAAGAGAGAGAGGCTAAAGGAGAGAGGGAGATAGCGAGAGAGGGAGGGAGGGAGGGAGAGAGAGAGAGAGGGAGAGAGAGAGAGAGAGAGAGAGAGAGAGAGAGAGAGGGAGTTTAAGGGGAGGGAGGCTTTGTTGCTGTTGTTATTGTCAGCAATCTGAGGGTTTTGATGGTAATTAAACATTGTATTGTTCACTCTTTTTGTTCTTCTAGCAAACACATCCATACTTGTGTATACACACGTTGTTTCAGGTCGTTACAGTTTACTTCTGTAATGGCCTAAACCATATGAAATTAACACACACACACATATAGATACACACACACACACATAGATACACACACACATTGTTTCAGAGCTTGTGGATTAATATCAAAATCAAAATCAAATCAAAATTTATACATATGGTGCTTTTTATAACAGATGTTGTCACAAAGCAGCTTTACAAATGTCCAAGTCCAAGCCCCCAGTGAGCAAGCAAAGAGCAACACTAACACTACACCAATACACACATTAACTCTACACCAATACACACTAACACTACTCTACCAATGAGGACAGTCCCCTCACTCACACACAAACACTACACTAACACTACACTAACAATGAAGACAGTCCCCTCACTCACACACTAACACTACACTAACACTACACTAATACACACTAACACTATTCTAACATTAGACTAATACAACACTAACAAAGAGAGCAGACCCCACACTCACACTAACACTACACTAATGTACAGTAACACTGCACTAACACTACACTAATACACACTGACACTACACTATCATTATATTAACACTACACTAACAATGAGGACAATGAGGACATCGCTCACACATTAACACTACACCAATACACACTAACACTACTCTAACATTACACTAACACTCCACTAACACACAATAACAAAGAGAACAGACCTCTCACTCACACACTAGCACTAGACTAACACACACTAACAAAGAGAACAGACAGCAACATTACACACAGCAACATTACACTAACACTAAACTAACACACACAAATGCCACACTAACACTACACTAACAAAAAGGACAGTCCCCTCACTCACACACTAACACTACACTAACACACACATACACTACACTAACACTAACAGTACACTAACACTATACTAACACACATAAACACTACACTAACACTACACATGCTCAGGATGACTTATTGGCAAACTCAATCAAAATCACAGCATAAAATGGATTGTTATCTATCCCTAAATGGACAGTACAGCATGGCAGAGTATTGTTGTAGTTATTAATATTAATATTATTAATATTATTATTATTATTAGCAGTAGTAGTAGTAGTATTAGTAATAGGAGTATTGTTATAGTTATTAGTAGTAGTAGTAGTAGTAGTATTGGTAATAGGAGTATTGTAGTTATATTATTATTATTAGTAGTAGTAGTAGTAGTAGTAGTAGTAATAGGAGTATTATTATTATTATTATTGTTGTTATTATTATTGGTAATAGGAGTATTGTTGTTATATTATTATTATTATTATTATTATTAGCAGCAGCAGCAGTAGTAGTAGTATTAGTAATAGGAGTATTGTTATAGTTATTATTATTATTGGTAATAGGAGTATTGTAGTTATATTCTTATTATTATTAGCAGTAGTAGTAGTAGTGGTAGTAGTAGTAATAGGAGTATTGTTATAGTTATTATTATTATTGGTAATAGGAGTATTGTAGTTATATTCTTATTATTATTATTAGCAGTAGTAGTAGTAGTATTAGTAATAGGAGTATTGGTATAGTTATTATTATTATTATTATTATTATTATTATTATTGGTAATAGGAGTATTGTAGTTATATTATTATTATTATTATTAGCAGTAGTAGTAGTAGTA